>NC_056744.1:1379661156-1379730680 GCF_019279795.1 Protopterus annectens | reverse complement strand
AGTTCGAATTACAGTCACATAATGCTCACATTTTATTTCACTCCAGGAACAAGAGGTATATCGCTGAGGTAGCTCACTTTATGAGCAAATAGTGTGTGTAGATTTCACAGAGAATTACCAGCAATACCAATAAAGTGTTAAGCAGCATTGTGGGCTTGTAAATAAATCTGTCTTAATATTTGTAATAGGACTTAGTCAATGCATGTCTGTTCTAAGTTGCTGCAGTCTATTGTTACATTGTTTGCAGATGTCTCCTGCAGTCATAACTATTGGGTTCTACACCCATGCCTGCCAACTAAGGCATGACATCTGTCTAGTTTACTTAATGTACACAAACATGCCTCTCAACTGTCAGGATTTTTCGTAATGTAATTACAACTGCCTAATCTGTCTGTTCCATGATTACCACATACATGGTTACCTGGAATGCTATATATTTTCTAATCCATTTACATAACACCTTGGTAGTTATGTAAGTCCACATTATGTGAAACTCTTCTGTGTAGTTGTGTACCTGCATTTGTTACTGCTTGGCCCATACTGCCCCATGCTAACAGCTTGACAGGTATGTATGTGCTACATCAGCTATAGAAAAATTGTAGTCACTGCACTCACAACTAACACTGCACATCTGTAGACATTTGTAGCTGTACTGTGTGTAGTAATATTACATGTGAGGTAACTAATGGTATGTTTTTCTCTCTCTCCCCACCCCTTATCTTCTTCTTTAACTTATTAATATTATTTATTATTATGATTTAATATTAACATATTTTGTTATACTATTTTACTGGCTTTATGGTTTAATTCATACTGTGTCTGACCAAGTTTGCAGATAACTGCAAGCTGGGCACTGTCATAAATTCCCCTAGTGATGTGAACATCCTCCAAGAGGGCCTTAACCAAACTAATGACTGGTGCCAGAAGCATGGTCTCAAACTGGAAAATGCATCATTATGTCATTTGGGGAAAATGGTATCCCCACTAATTATCACATTAATAACAGCGTAGTAAGTACACAATCAGTCGTAAGGGACTTGGGCACCCAGGTTGATAGCAATCTGACTTTTTATCACCATGTTGCCACCGTTGTATGGAAGGCTTTCTACATGGCTCACCTCATAAGTAAGGGTATTTCATCCAGAAAACAAGAAGGTCATAACATCCCTGTACGCCTGCCTTATCAAACATATTATTGAGTACAATGCCCCCTTCGGCATGTACCTTGCCAAGCACATGCAGTAGTTGGAGAGACCACAGAGGTTCCTGACCAGGAAAATCCAGGGTCTCAAAAACCTATGTTATACAGATAGGCTAAAAGCCCTGTCCCTCTACTCCATCTCATACATACTGCTCAGAAGTGACCTGTGTCTGGCATACAAGGCCATCTCAGATTCAGCCTTGATGGAGTTGCTGCATATCTGTAAGTCAAACTCCACTCACACAACCCTCAAACAAGGTCTCTGGTCTGTGACATTAATAGCACTTGTTGGTGGTATAGATTTGTGTCCCAATGACTCTGCCCATCTGTGGAATAGACTTCCTCTCCATGTTAAGCAGAGTACCTCACTAGCCCTCTTTAAGAGGAACCTGGATGACTGCATGGGAAACAGAAAATATACCTGGGTTCCTACCTGTGTCCCTGCTGGACAGGGAAAACAGGTGCTGACTTTGTGGAAACATCGGTGAAATTCTTGGTTAGGCATATAAGGGCCTCCGGCCAATAGCCTAGTATTGTCCTATGAACCTATAAACCTATGTTTGCTGTTGGCATGCTTACTGTTATGTTACTTAATGTTCTGTTAGACATAATATGCCTTAATATGTATTTAGATCAATAAATATTATTATGTTCCATTCTGTTAATACTAACATTGGTTTGGTTAATATTAACTTTAACTTATTGTTATAACTGCTTTACTATAGTGCATCAAGGTCAGCCAGTTCTTTGTGATCTGCCTACCTTGCCTCCTCCAGCCATGGTACTGGGTCCCAGCATGTCTGGACCCCAACCTGGTGGTGCCACCTCTGCTGCCCATGCACTATCTGCAGTATTGGGTAGTAGCATCCCGTGGGATGGGGAAAGCGCCCCCCCCGGGAGTGGTGGTGGAGGAGGAGTTGTCACCCATTATGAACTCCCAGGTTTGGTGCACAGGATTATCTTCTGTGGGTCTGGACAATGCCTGCACCAGATGGAGAGCATGCTGGCCACCCTGGTGGGGAAGGCTCACCCTGGATCCAAGCCTCCACCACTGGCACCCTAGGGGCAGAGATGGAGCAGTGTCATCAGTCCCATGGGTGGGGATGTGAGTTACACTGCTACCTTGTGGGGGCACATTGGACTAAGATTCCACAACACCCTCCCCATCCAAGGTGTTTACCCCCTCGTGTCACACACCATTCCCATCTGCTGCCTTGTTTGTTTTGTCTGCCTGCAGAAGCTTCCTCACCTACCCAACTTATCTTCCCCATGCATACCTATGCCCCCTCCCCAATATTCCACTCTCACTTAAAAAAGTGGGCACCTGTCCTAAAAAAATGTGTCCCATACACAGCTCTCCATTTCACACACATGTCCACTGGACACACATAATTGGGCACAACTGGCTTAACAACACAGTTATGTTGTCCTCACCTCTCCCTCTCAGGGTTAGAATCCAAAGCCATCTACAAATTCTGTCAAAGTTCACAGTTGTTGCTGTACAAGAAATGGATAAGTATGGTTCTTTCCAGCACTCTTCCTGCACATACCGATCTGCTTTTCAGTATGTTTTCCCCCGACTTGCACCCCATTTCACCACTTTCCTATGTCTCCATTTTTCTTTTCTTTATATATTTTTAGAGTGACGCTGCACAATGTTTTGCTAAGCTCAACTAAATGGAGCTATACTGATATATGTGTTTTAAATATTAAACATGTGCAAAATAAACACCTGTCCCCTACTTCTAACCCATGCCAATCACACATGTAGGGTGCTGCATTAATTAACTGTTAATTAAAACAGGTGATTTAAGCAAAACATAGTAATTGCAGGTTACAGTCATTAAGTGTGATTCAGTGAAGCTGCGCATTATGCTGTGTCACGCAAACGTGCTTAAAGAGAAAGGCAAAACTTGGGATTGCACCTTGCAGTTTGGTGCAACAGTACACTACTAGAAGGTCAAACACACAAGAATAGATGTAAGTGAGGTCTCTAATAGCAGGTAAATGTCCCCTTTTATCAGCAACATTTACGAATACATCTGCTAAGGAATAACTGGCAAAATACATGTACAACAGGGACTTTGGTGCAGAACTATATCCATATAAAGCCATGCACATAAAGATGGCTGTAAAAAAGTATGTCACAGCCTATATGTGTGTATTTATATCTTGCAAATACACCTAATGTAACGGTCACTCAGTAGCCCAGTCTGTTAAATGCCTTGCAAGCAGTGCATTTTGCCATACACGGGCTTGGGTTCAAATCCACTGGTGTGTAGCATTTAAATAACATTATCATGAAGCCACCAATTAATCACCGAGTCATGCACTCTTTATCCACACAATGCATTACAAATGAAATGTCTGCGTGTCACTGATGGAAGTCACAGGCCTGCAGATGGAAACACACTTCACATATCCCTATAGCAAAACTATAAGTGCATAAAGTGTCACGTCATGCATTAATATGCATTCACAGAGGATTTTAACTCAGGTAATGCAAATGAGGCCAACTACTATCACAGTGCAGTACACAATGCTTTCAAACTCACAGTGCAGATTAACACAGCTGCACAACTAACATACACATATGAAGCCCCTGCTTGTAACAAGGACTGCCAGCATACATGTTCCAAAGGAGTAAGAGGCTGCAATGTCTGGTCTGACAGTTAACCAAATGGTGGACATAATGTTATATGTATCCCCTATGTTGCTCAAGGACACAGCAAACATGTAGCCTAGTACTCTGCTAATGACACTGTTGTATAACATGCTTACCTTAAACATATGGCTTAATTGGAGTGGAATAGCTGCCCTCATTCTGGCTCTGTCTCTACTACAAGACTGCCACAGCTGCCACAGTTACTCCTACAGCATGCTGTCCTCCAAAGTGTTCATAGTCTCTCCCTAGGCCTGTTACCTGCATCAGCAGCTGTAGCCTGTACCACACACATCTCTATGTAACAGTAGCTTTTATAGACCAAGCCTCTGTGATGACATAGTCTCCTCACTCCAGTAATGTCCAGCACAACATATCAGAAAGTGCTTGTAATCTACATAGAGGCCTTACATCTTGTACACTGGTTGCAAGTCATTGGCTGATAATACTGCAAATCAGCTGTGTTGCCTGCAATTAGCATTTCAGAACCACAACTTGGTTAAGAGACAGTCACCTGCTAATCAGAAGCATGTTAAATGGCAAACATGCTGGCTATGGGGAACCATTCTGTATAAGACTTTCTGCACACAGAACACGCGTTTGCAAAAATCTAAATATCACCACACTCCAGCAGGTATGCAACCTTTTTGTTTACAACAGGATGCAGATGTATGAATATAATTACAGGGAATATGGGTTACAGCATTAAGCCTTTCTTAGAACCATGATAATGACATGTCATTGATATCCAGATTTGTTACACCTACAGAGGACATAGAATACATCAAGGGTGGAATGCTTTTTGTCAATGTGGCACACTGGTCTGTTGGGACTGTCCCTTTATAGTGGTTATAATACACACTGTTATTTGTTTGGCACTGTTATTTTGACACATTATCAAGGGGTTGTCCCTAGGGAACAAACTACAACAGACTTCAGTGTTGGGTATATGATCATACAGTAGTAGCTGTCATAGCACACATGGAAATAGCTGACTATCGCTAGTATCTTAGTTGTATTCACACACTTAGTATGTTTGCACACTGTGGAATATAACATGTCTGAGCAAGCAGTGGATACTGCCAGCCATTCTGTCCTTGCTGTATCTCTATATAGTGGACTTCCATATATGTGATCCTGACATGTGTTCCTATTCTGTTGTCTTTCAGGACACATGTATGCCAGACGCTGTGCACCTTTCATGGATGTGGAGGATGAGATTATACTTAAAGGCATCTGTCAACACCATGAACTCCTACTGTCCAGGGGAAGTCAAAACTGAGAACAGTGGGCAGAACTGTGGGCTGATCTTTTAAATGATGTGAATGCTCAGGTAATCAGAGCAGAACATATGAGCAGGTTTGACACCACGCAATGGACATGATCAATGCGGCATGCAGAAGAGCAGCAGATGTAGCCAAGGATCGTGGCATCACCAGTGGAGGGCTTGTAGCAGAACAAGCCCCGTCAGCCATGGATGAATTCCTGGTGATCCTAGGCACACATGACAGCTCCTAGGCATCCATCACACCATACACTTTGGCAGAGGAGTATGCAGGTAAGCTTAGTTTGATCACCATTGCAATACTGTAGCATTCAGTTTGTCAAGGTGTACATACTCTTATGTGGGTATCAGGTCTGTGTTCTTTGTGGGGGGAAGGGTTTAACTGCAGTTTGACACTCCTGCTCAAATGTTGATAGATATAATAATTAACATAGTAGCTACTATAAATGTGAGATATATGGACATATTACCTTATGACTGCGGTGGTGGTGCTGTGGTAGCTTTGTCGCCTCACAGTTAGACGTTGCCCGTTCGATTCTCAGTTAGAGCGTCTTCTGTGTGGTGACATGCGTGAACGGGCATTCCTTCGTTGAAGGTTGTGCGTTAGGCCTGGCAAGCCAGCACGTAAAACTCTACTACCAATCATTAGCAGACTGGAGTTCCACTGTGATGACCCCTAACTGGGAAAAGCCAAAAGACACAAACAAACAAACCTTATTGTGGTGCAACATGTGGTGGTACTGACATTACCTCTCCCTCTATTTTACACAGGTCCATCGAGTATCAGACAAGGCAATGGTCTTGCACCTGGTAAGCACAACACTGTTTTGTTATTGATGTAGGTTTACAGCAATGCAATCCCTAAAGTGTCATCCCATGCCTGCTGCCTGGAGTTCTGCACTGTCGGCATGATTGCCAACTGTACAGATATTTCATGACTGTACACATGTTACAGTCATATGTAAGCCTTGTAGGTATCACCACACTGATAGATGTGAGAGTATTGTCAGGACATTGCAGATTTCCATATGTGCCAACTGTGCAGACTCCACAAATTTCAAAAATGTACCTCATTTCTGCTGATGACATTGCTGTGTACAGTGCTTTTATATACAAGTAACTACAGCTGTTTGTGGGGATAGTAATGTCCTCTTGTCTTACTATATGAAGTTGGGGTTTCAACAGTTCTGTAATACTGCCAACAGTGTATAGAGCTGTATATTTATTGCAACATAGTACTGCCGAACATAATAGTGTAGGTATTAATGTACTGCTTTTTCCTCTCTTAGCACAGGTAAACATGGGGGTTGGTCTCTTCCCCCTACACAACATAATGTCAGTGTCTCTTCAGACTCTGATGACGTTGGTGGCCACAGTGAGGCACAGATGGGGGTTTCAGGGGCTGAATATGTCCCAGAGGCTGACATCATTCTTCTGCCCTCATTGTCATTGCACACAGTCAATATGCCTACACATACCCAGTCTCCAGAGGCCACAAATATTGGACAGTCAGAGAGTGGGGACATTGAACAGGAAAGTGTGGCAACTATGGCTCTAGTGACTATAGACACTGGCCATAGCCAGAGATCTGATGAGGTTCCACACAGGCAGTTTGATAGGGGTACTTGTAGGAGGCCTGTTGTCCTTCGACCACCTGTTGCAGGTGTCACATCATGGTTCACTCCGCATATGGTGCTGGCCATCATGCAGGCAGAGGCATGTTCTGAAAGGAACTTCAGATGTATGCTCAGGGTTATGGATGCAGCATAGTCTGACATGTGACCTCTACCACATTGCTGACAGCCTGGATTGGTTCACTAATGCAGTGGACAGAAGGTGGACCAAGACAGTGTCTGTCTTGGAATGCACAGTGTTTGTGATAGACCATCTGGTTGGAGTTGAGCATTGGCCTTGTGGATGTAAGTCAGCAACCCCACCTGCTGAGAGTCCATGTGGCCATGCATATTCACGGTCTCATAGTGGCAGTACATCCAGCGCTACAGAGGGGAGTGTGCTGTCCACACCAAAATGTGGCAAGCCATGGGCTCATGGTCCTGGGAGTTCCCATGGAGGACATGGTCCCAGCAGACAGCAGGCACCATCAGGATCTAGGATCGCTTCTGACCTTGGGCATGGAGGTGCCAGTGCAACTCCTAGCAAAGACAGTTCCCATATTTAGTCCCAGAGACAGTGAACTGTCAGCTCTACCATGCATGTTTCAAAACTGTCCAACATACACACATGTAGGGCTAGCACTGGCTTGACTGTGTACACCCACACACACACACACACACACACACACACACACACCACTGTAAAATGCAGATCTCCTACAGACACACATGGCTCAATTCCATGGTCCACCTTGCCTGCTTCCTTTCTTGACTCATACATATGCTGTCAACCTTTTGGGTCAGCCTAGGCTTCCTGAACCTCCACACAACACCCTGTGCAAGTGATGATACCTGTGCCTGTTATTCTCATCATCGATACAGGGAAATGAAGCTATGTGTCTGATGCACAGGGTGACTATATAAATGAACATGTACTTGTGTAATGCATTGTTTAGCCATGCCACTTGTAGTGGTTATTGACAATACTGTATGCTGACTTTTGTAGTGAGTAAGCCACATAATTGTTTATACCTTATGCTGTATGATGTTGTAATGACTGTATACTTACACAATGAAAGGTGCAGCACGTAGCAGTTTCTTTTTCAGGATTCTGCTGGGTACACCTATAGGCACACAGCAACAAGACAGCCATAGATGTCACAGCCGAGGATAGACTGCACAGAAGAAATATGTCCTCAGCAAGATATAGCACTATAGGTGCATGGCTCCATAAGTCCATATGTGTGTAACAGACCAACAAGGACAATGGCCTCATGCAGCATACTCATGCATCCCTAATGTGTGAAAAGGTCTGATACCCTTGATAAGTGTCAACAGGATGTTGAGAACTATCACATCTACAAGCTGTGGTGCTGAGGATGACCCATCTTCAAATTTCCTGTGCTTAGCACAGACATTTGTCCAACAACAGCTATGATTGCCATGTTCTGCATCCCATGGTGTAACCTTAACATAATTTGTGTCACAGCAGATGTGTGCTTCACATGCATGGGGGGCCTGTTACATATTGGGTGTAGTGTCTGTGTGACATACCTATCTCTCCAACATGTAGTATTTATGCCTCAGTGATAGTGTAGATGTGTAAGTCAGGTAAGACGTGTTAGTCCTGTCACGGATACGTGGGAGGTACACAGTGGGATCTGACACCTCCCTGTATTGCAGCCATACACATCTCCTACAAAGCATTTATGATACAGACTACTCATGTGTGGTCATGACACGGACTCCATAGGAAATGTTATCTGCAATGTGTATTGCAGTACCATGGAACCTGTGTGGCTGCTACAATCGTAAGATATGCCTGTGTAGTGACATAGCAAGGGTGCCATTGTACACAATGATAGGTGTGATGAGTGCCACCTTTGGTATGGCAATGACAGTCTGGGAGTTACATCACAGACAATTCTGATTATGATGTACATTGAATACATCCCCACATCTCACTTACCACTGAAAGTCACAGGCTACATTTCTCCCTATGTCCATAAATCCATGATTAATGGCTCAACTGTGTGTGGTGTATGTACACTAATATATTTCCCATGGGTGGATGATTTTCCAAAGGATATTATTGTGCTGTTGTTTGTATTTAGTATTGGTCTGTGGCTCAGACCACAACTGAATGTGTGTCACAGGCCATCATAGCTAACTGTTGGTTCTGTGTGGGATTCAGTGACAGCTCCTGATATGCAATCACCTGCTAATGTAGCCAGTTAGAGGGCACTGACAGTGGCTGTGACTGCAGAGAGGGCATGGCCAGAAGGGGTATGCCATCAATGATGTCTAGGGAAATCCATTGGTGACTGGTGTCATTGCAGCTTAGGTCTCCCAGTGCTATATTCACAGATTATGACTGTCAGACACTTGCCTACCCACCAGCTGACATAACACTCAGTAGATAACCTACACAGTTTCCAGCAAGGCCTGCTAGCCTAATATTGTCAAACACCCTGCCAGGCCATGGTAGGTAGAGTGAGTAATATTCCCGTCATCCATTGCATAGTGTAACACTCAATGGGCTCCAACAGTTATAGTCAGTAGGCATTATTTGACCTTGAGCATAACAAACAGTGTGTGGTCCAGTGTCAATAGATGTATGACAGTGGTAATGCTTGTATCCATGCTAACTCCTTTCATGGCATTTCATGTTGCATGACTCAGAGATCTGGGGACACTGCATGGCACTACATGCTAGTTGTCCTTTGTGCAACTAAGTATTGCAGTTGCTTCCAGCATGTATCAAGAAGAGAGTCATCCAAAGGGTGTGGACAGAGCACAGACAAACACGTTAGAGAGGTATAATATGTATATCCTTTGAAGGTAAGGTGGGGGGTTTACACAGGTATTCTGCAGTTGGGAACTACCCAAGTGATGTCTACTGGAAGGACACAATTACCTTGTGCAGATTGTGGAAAGCAGAGGAGTCAATAGAATTACATGTGCCAGGCAACTACTAATGCTGGTCTCACCAACACCTCCCTCACATAGTATACCATGCTCAAATATATTTTCTGTCATTACATTATGAAGTCCATGATGACAAGCAGGACGCAGCCTGCTTGTTCATCCACATAGCTATCCCACATCATGAAGGGCTCTGTCAACTTCACATACCCGTTTCTAAGAAAATGCCTTGATTAGCAACCTGTTCAATCAGTTGGCTTTTGTATGTGTTATGCTGTCTGTTTCAGAGCTGGTGGTATGTCACTGGGGAATTGATAAGAGGGGGATTAGTAGCACTGATGTAGCACCACAATATAATGTACACTGTCCATTGACATAGATGTCCAGTTTTGCTGCAACAATCAGCACACCACCGGTGTGCCATCATAGGTGATACTTTCACAGCACTGCATCTGGCACTTTAACACATTACTGGTGCATATCTGCATAACATGGCTGTGAGGCCTACTGCAACAGACTGGCTACCATTGACCAATGTGTGTCCACCTGCCACATGTCCTAGATATGTAATACTGTACAGTTATGTACCCAACACATATGTCTGTGTTCTCACATCATACCACATAACAACCGGTGTGCTGTCTAGTTGCTTGACAGGCATCATACACTTGCAAGGCCAACATAATGTTAGCAAAGTTGAACAAGTCTGCTATGCATACATGGGTATCCAAATCTTCACTGCAAGATGTGCCTACAAACACTGTGTATTAGGCTGTCAACCCCTAGGGTGTGGCAGCATGACCCTACCTTTTCAAAACCTGCTGCTGAGGTGTTGGGAGTGTCCCCACCCCTCTATTTCTATGACACACAAACACACCATGTGACAGATGTGACTGCATTTCAACCATTCTGCCATGACATCTCCAACAGTAGTCATTACATATGGCAATGATCATTATGCCAACATGCACAACTCACATCCTATACCACCAACACCCACATCCTATACCACCAACACCCACATCACACACACCTGCATGTCTGCAATTCTGTACCAGACACATTACCAAGCTGCACCTCAGAACATCCTGCCTTTGGAGTGCGTAGTAACATAATACTCCATGTACCACTTTTCCACCTGTCAAACACCCATGGCAAAACATAAAATCACACGTCTTAGTCAGAGGTGAATACATTGTGAGACATATTGATGTCTGCGTCAAGTGGCTACTTATGGGACAGGTCACAGATAGCTGTCTGTGGGTTGAAACAATAGGCCTTACTACACATTGCCGCAAATCAAGGGATATCAGTGAACATAATTTTGACATCATAGTTCCTGCAGGTGTCTACAACTAGGGACATACGTTATTGGCCTGTATGCAGACACATAACTGTGCTTAGCCACTCTCTGTCTCTCATTGGTATATGCATACCTTTTGGTTGTAGTTGACACTCATCTGGGATGATGGCTCCATACACACGTAAACTGATGGAAGTCAATAATTGCCTTAACATGTGGTGTCATTGTCAGGGGATCTACTACATGTCTTCCTGGGATGCCTTGCACAACAGACATCAGTGCTTCACCAGTGATGATGTTCATCTCTCACCCCTGAGATTTGGAGTAATGGCCATGGCTACTGACACCCCCACAATGAATCTTAGATGCACTGTTTAGGGAAAAGTTGGCAATGGGAACACCATCTTTATGGTTATGATGATCATGGTTATGCTGCTACACGGTGGGTATGGCAACACTGAACCCCACTCTGTGTAATATGTCCCCACCCTGGATTATGCAGACATGTGTGCAGTCAAGATTATCTGGTTCAAAGCTGTGGATAGCACCAAAGCCATACCAGACTACATGTCCAGCCTCATTTTCACACCTCAAAATGACAATGTTTAAGGTAATGCAGGTGGTGTATACATACTTATTAAGGATAGATACACATCCAGATATTATGAAACACTGTGATTTCCCAGAGACAATGCAGGTGCCATTCAGTACTGGAAGGGCACATAATCAAAAAATAGCCAGCTACAAGAGCAGGTCCATGTATCCAAACACCATTGTGCATATTTGTATATTAATGTGTCTATCAAGATATATCATTACACCATGTTGTGGGATGTCATTAAGTGGCCACCAGCTGTGTTGCTTAGTCATGCTGCAGCTCACTTGCCCAAAGGTTATTCCATATCCTTAACTACAATGTCCTGGAGCAGTGCCATGACATCTCCCCAAGGGGAACCAATGTATTGCAACATGTGTTCATCAATATGGGTGACCACTGCAGTGCCCCAATGTCAGGTCCTCCCTTTTGGGATCTGACCACAGATCAGTGTCATTAAACCTACCAGCACTAACCCCCCTTGTAGACAATACAGACATATATTTCAACAAAGCCATTTATTACCTCATGTGGGATGGTTTACATAGCTTGACTGTACCTCCCCACACTGTTGGGATGGCATGTATGCAGAGCTGTACACCCATGCATTATAGCAGCAGCATTACAGCTGCATGATCTCAGCTGTGCCTGACAGAAGGAACACAGGCTCCTCATGGCACAGCAGACCTGCCTGGTGGACAACTGCCATTATCAGTCTGTACAATAGGAGGTGGACATTTCTGTGTGGCATTTGGGGTGAGGATGCCCCCCTTAAATGGTGACACAACCTCCTCAGCTACAACCACCACATAGTGTTGTGATGCTGTATAGACACAATAAGTGACAAAATTAGCCACCCACACAGAGCAGAACTACAACTCACAGTGTAGTTACATGTCTAACTTCAAAGCACAGGCCCAGATTGTCAG
Organism: Protopterus annectens; assembly: GCF_019279795.1. Taxonomy (NCBI): domain Eukaryota; kingdom Metazoa; phylum Chordata; order Ceratodontiformes; family Protopteridae; genus Protopterus; species Protopterus annectens. The sequence continues at coordinate 1,379,718,167 of NC_056744.1, read as the reverse complement.
TGAACTCATACTTAATGATGCCACATAGATTGGGTCTGTACCCATAGCTAACCTGTAGTCCCACATGTTCTGCATCAACTTTACTCCCCTGTCCCCAACACGTGTCACATGACATTCCTACAACCTATCCCATAACTTCCATATCTACAGAGCAGGTTGTAAATGGCCAATGGCCTCTCTATGGAGGATATACAGCATCTATTGGACATGCAAACATCCCAAGCTGCATCCTACATGAGATGTGTCATGGATTACTAACACCATTGGGGACACCTTCCAATCATACTGAAACCCCTGTCTGAACCTCAGCTGACTGGACAACAGCAACTGTTAAACCCTTGCACAGAGGTGATAATGCACTGACCATCAGAACTATAGACCTCTTTGCCTGCATATTCATATCTGTAGGGTCGTAGGGACAATCATCGTGGGGCTGATCAGCACACATACAGTATATGTGATCTATACATAGTTGACTATACACAGTTTGGATGTCTGACAAGAGGATCATGACTGTTAAATGTGGTGAACATTTCCGAGTCAGTTACCAAGGACCTGGGTGAGGGGACAGCAGGGAATACAACCCCTGGATGGAGCCAAGACATCTGACTATGTCCCCCACTCAGGCATCATGTACAAAGCACTCACTTAAGCATTCATGGCACTATCATTGTAAGAAAAATAAAACGTTCAAATCACCATGAACACAACAAAGCCACCCGGACCACTGTAGCTCAAGTAGGAACAAGAACAAGGATACTACGCTACACAATAACTGTAGAATTCCAGTAATCCACAACTCGATCAGAGTAAACACAGGTTTATTGCAGCCACACGAACCACAGGTTAAGCGCTTTCATCCACACAAAGCAGACTTCTTCAGAACCAATTAGTGCTGTTTACAAATACATATATATAGCAGATTTGGCGCCAAAAAACAATTAGCATATTATCTTAAAAAATTTTTCTTTAAAAATCTCATTCCCTCAAAAAACAAATATAATACTTATTTGGTGGGAATCACAGTATTATAAATGTTTATGATAAAAAATATATACTAGTAAATATATACTTTATATACTTAAAAAATACATTATTTTACAGAACAATAATACATTAAAAACATCCATATCCAAAACATGCATAATATGATGAAATATATAGTATATTATATATAATGGAGTGTAGAACACAAGGGGTCATCATCTACGACCTCAAAAAATGTTTTAAACATTATGTATTTAACCCCGATCCAAAAGAAGGAAGGGTTTTATACTAATACTTTCGTTTTAAACCTGGCCAAGAGGTAGCATCACACAATATCTGCCATTTAGTTTCTAAACATGACAGTCCTACCTTCCAATTACCCCCATATTCACTCACCCCAATTTGGTCAATAATTTTAAAAGTAAAACAATGATGAGGTCCTTTTTCACTAATATGCTTACTTAGTGCATTTTTCATATCAACTTTTTTGATTTTGTACAGATGTTCATATATACGGGTTTTTAGCTTCCTTTCAGTCTTTCCTATGTAATATGCTTGACAACAAGAACAGGAAGCCAAATAAACCACCCTCATGGTATTACAGTTCCCTTTTCTACCATAGCATATGGTTCTATTGTTATTACCCAATTTTGTACTCCTATTAACATTAATGTACTGGCAATACTTGCAATTACCACATTTACTGGTGTGTTCATCTTTGTTCCTCCTAACCTCCTTTTTCTTTCCACCTTCAATGATCCTCTTGAGATTATCTGAAGTTTTGAACACACTAACAGGATGGTCACCTAAAACCGTAACAATGTCATCTGAACTCGAAAATACATCCCAATGTCTTCTCAAAATCTCCTTAACCAAGTTGGAGTAAGGGTTGAACATGATAACACACACATTCCTTCTATTGCTTATAACTTCCCTATGGGTATTCTTGTCAACAAATGTACTACCCAAAAGCGGAACAAATCTATCTCCCCATAGTCTAATCACATATTTTGTTACTTCTTCCACCATAACCTCAGGATATCCTCTGACCAAAAACATCTCAGCAACGGTCCTCATCTGATTTTCCATATCCTGTCTAGTGGAACACATTCTAGCAACACAAATGCATTGCCCTTTAAGTACATTTCTAAAGATGTGGGGGGGATGACAACTACCAAATTGTATATAATCATTGGAAAAGGTGGATTTCCTGTAGATTTTGGACTTGAATCCTTCGTTGGAATTGCTGATGTAAGTGTCCAAATAAGGTATCCCTAACTTCTCCACTTTATATGTAAACCTTAAAAAACTGGTGGTACTATTAAGGTAAGAAATGAAGTTAAGTATGTCTTCTTCAGGTCCCTTCCAAACAATGAATAAATCATCCAAAAAGCGTGTATATAAAGCAATGTGCTTAAAATATTCACTAGGCATAACAAATACGTCCTCCCACTCAAGCATAACGAGATTCGCAAAAATGGGGGCACATGAAGCCCCCATTGCTACTCCTCAAATTTGTTTAAAATATTCTCCCTGAAACTGTATGTAGTTGTGTGAGAGAACAAGTCCCATCATGTCAAGTATTAAACATATTTTGTCCCATGTGAGTTTGGAGTGTTTTTTCAAGCTATTTTCAAAATATTCAAGGCCTATAGTGTTAGGAATGCAAGAAAACAATTCCTGAACATCTATCGTGAGAAAAATCAAATTAGGAGACCATATATCTTGTTTTAATTTACTTAAAAAATCCCAGGAATCCTTGGTTAGGTGAGGAACATTATAATATACATGTTTGCACCAATGGTCTATGGCAACCCCTATATTAAATGTTTTTGATTTCGAACCGGAAATAATAGGCCTAAAGGGGGGGTTTCCAACACTTTTATGAATTTTGGGGATGCCAACTATTCTAGACATCACAGGGTGTTCAGTTCTAATAAATTCATACACTTCATTCGTAATATGGTTATCTAATAGATATTCCTCAATAGTCAAGTCTATTCTATGATATCCTATGTTAATTTGGTTGAGAGATATCTCTTCATAGTTATCAGAATTGAAAAGGATGTCCTTTATAGCTTTGTAATAAACATTAGTGTCGTATATCACTAAACCACCCCCTTTGTCGTATATCACTAAACCACCCCCTTTGTCCGGTTTCATAATTCTTATTTCACTGTTGGCCACTATCTGGTCCAAACACAATCTCTCTCCCTTAGTAAGATTATCACAAAAAAGTGTAGAATACCATGGGTCTCTCCGTATATTTCCATACAAATTGTAAATATCTTTACATACCATTCGCTCATAATTGCTGACCTGCACATTTGTTGCAGGAATGTATGCACTTTTTCTAACCAGTTTTTTGGGGGAACCATCACTTGTAACATCATTAAACTGCAATGCTAACTGAAGCCTTCGGCAATACAACTTGACTTCCTTTACAACATCAAACACATTAAATCTAGCTGATGGAATGAATTTCATTCCCTTACTAAACAGAGAAAAGAATTCCTGTGTAATGTAAACATCTGTAAAATTATACACTTTAAAACCTGAAAAAGAATGAACAGAAACTTTACTGCCATTACTTGCCTTGGCATCAATTGGATTCTTGTCACTCACATCTACTTCACTAGTCACAAGAGGTTCACTAATCAATAAGTCATACACTTCACTATTATTAGGGGGCCCTCCCCCATTCCTTTCTATCTTCTTTTGCGGAATATGGGGGCTTGATGAAACCTTCCACCTTGAAAATTTTCATCCTCTTCTCTTCTTCTATTCCTGCCCCTATTTAAATCATAGTATGGCTCATTGTTTCTCATTCTGTTCTGATTACTGTGGGGCCAAATATATGCCCTATGCGATTTGTATGCCTCTAAATCTCTTTCTAATTTATCCAACTTCCTGTTGTAAATATCATACGCCTTTGATTTGGCCACTCTAAACTGTTTGTTGAATAATTCCTGCCAAGAATGAAAATTAGGGTCCTGTGTGATTTCATTATGCAATTGTTCAATTTCCGCAAGCAGACCCCCAATTTTCTCGTCATTAAACTTCATAAGCAATGTTATGTATTCAAAACCAAAGAAATCAAACAAGTTGTTGAATTCATACAGCACAGACTCATTAAACTGTACCCCTAAGGGTAGTTTAAAGAATCTAAGCCCTTTAGGCACAATCTTTAATTTCAAACACTTTTCCAGGTACCCGTTGTCTATTTTGGCACCCTTTATGTTATTAAGTTTTTTACCCAACAGGTAAATTTTAGACTTAATGGAATCATTCACTAAATTCACATTTCTATCATCAAACCCTGCTTTTATTGCACTATTGTAACCAAAATCAAAATCATCGTTCAAAAAACTATTCATAACATCGTTAGAGTATTGTCCATAATTTTTATTATTATTGTTGTTACTACTGTTAGAGGCACCCTTGCCCTTTTTCTTTTGTATTTGAGCTCTAACACAGGGGCTAGAAATCGTGTCTTTCACCACAGTACCTTTATGACGGTCAGCACCTTTGCTGACCGTTGCAGAATAAGTCCTCATCATCTCCCGGTGTTTAGGCTTAGCCCCCATACGGTGCATCTCTTCATTAGAATGGAAGAGACTAAAGTCAAATGTAAATTCCGCGTCGTCCAAAAGATGAGTGTCAACATCCTTAGAGTCCAAGTTTAGTTGTACATGCGGCATTTCCGCCGAATTCCTTGCTATTTGTCCATTCGGAATGCTCAACTCACTGTTTGCACCCTCCACGTTAGGTGGCGTTAAAACAACAGATGTAACCATTGCAGGATGTAAGCTTAGACCCGGTGGAGCCGAATCCGTGTAAACGGCTTCCACAACGGGTCTAGTAAGTGAAGCAACCAGCTGCAGCAACTTGCTGACGTTGTCTTTCAACGACGTAACCTCCGCGCGTAGTTCCATGAATTCAGTTCTGCTCAATGAAGCAGACGGGGATCCAAGGTCAGCCATAGCAACAACTGAAGAAAAATAAAACGTTCAAATCACCATGAACACAACAAAGCCACCTGGCTCAGTCTCAGTCCTGGGTCATCTACTGCTTGGAATCCGTTTAACCATGATACAAGCAAATACTGACTCTGTGGCTAACAAGGATGGAGTCTGTGAGTTATGTCAATATCCTACAAGAGGATAGTGATGAACAAATGCCTGTTGACATAGCAATGGCCATAAATTCCATGTAAATATATATGTAGTATAATTTCCATCAGTAACACCTACATACCTGGTAAGTAGGACATCAGTAGCAACACGGGATGTACATACTCAGGAGTGAAAGAACTGGGCACACAGACCTGGACACACAGGTTTACACCTAATGTGCCTGAGATTACAATGTCTCCCCAGTGGTATGATGGGAATCATTTGTCATAGCTGAGGGCACAATCACCCATATTTGACATACTCAACCTCCATGTACTCTTCCCTCAGCATGCCAGTAACTGAGTGCAATGGCCAATCTGTAATGGAGCTTTCCAAGCAGTACTGGCACTTGCACACAACAGTATGGTCCCTCACAAGGAAACTTCACGTCTTCAGCATGTGTTCAATGGGGATCATCTGAAATGAGTGCCATTGTAACTTGTGACATATAGACTAATCAAAGGTGATCTCTGCCTTGCATACAGGGCAATGTGTGAATGTGCCTGACTGTAAATGCTGCATATCTGTAGGTGGCATAGTGCATGGATTAACCACTGTAAGGACATTAACCTGGTATGTGACATTAATAATACATGCTGGTGGGAGACATTTGTCTAGCAGACTTTAACCCACCTTTGCAAAAGAGCCCTGGCTAATGGCAAGCAGAGCACCTCAGTGCACCTCAGCACATGGCGTCTGTATGACTGGCTGGGCGACCATTATTTCATCACAGGGCTTCTGCCTGTGTCCTTCTTGGACTGGTGCAATATGTGCTGATCATTTAAATAAGGGCATACAGTTGTGATGGCTGTATGGTCATTACGCTAGTGAAGTTCAAACATCCTATGGTTCCATCAGCTGATGTAAATTGCTCTACCAGCCACACACACAAACATGGGTACATTGAGGGTAGCAAACACTAAAATACGCTGAAACACACCCGTTTAATAGCAAAGCTTTCAGGTACAAACCCTTTATCAATACTCATACAGGTTACAAATAAAATCAAACATTTAAATAGAAGCCAACAAAGCACATGACTTGCAGCCAAAGATCATGTGATAAAAATTTGTGTTTAAAAAAATATGTGTTTAAAAAAATATATACATAAACTTTAAAATGCAATTATTTCAATACCGAATGTTGTAATTTCACTAAAATAGGCTTTAGTGTAACAGTAACATTCAAGCCAGGCATCTTGTCAGCTGAAAGTCTTAAAATCCATTCAAATTCTTTTAAATCTAATAAATTGTTAAGGTCACCCCCCCTCATGGATACACACACTCTGTCAATGACACGAAATCTAAACTTGTGTTGATTGCCACATAAGGATATATGCCTATATAAGGCATTCCTAGCATTCCCTCTCCGTATCTCAGACTTATGCTCAATGATACAGTCCTTTAATCTTCTCGTAGTCTTGCCTACGTAAAAACATTGGCAAGACGTACACATAGCCAAATATATCACATTAGTTGAAATGCATGTTGCCATGAGATTAAACTTATATATAATCCCACTTACCGGATGCTTAAATTCTAAGCTATTTTCTTTATCTATTATGTCAGGGCAGCAACTACAGTTGAGACATTTTAAAGTTCCATATGTATTAGTATTATTCACGTCAGTTAGATTTTTAAAATCCTTGTAACCAAGCTTACATTTAAAATTTGCCATGTTTTTATAAGAGAAAAATGGTCTATCACCAATAATGGATTTCATTTCACTGGAAGCCAATAAAACAACCCAGTTTTTCTTTATAATATTTCTTACAAACCTAGTCATACAACTAAAAGTTGTAACATATCTTAGGATATCACCATTTCCATGTGCCACAATATTTTCATTCTGGTGTTCATCCATAAGAAATAAAGGTTTTAAACCTAAATGTCTGTTATTTATAGTGTCCATTTTAGCTGTTTCTAATACGCTGTCTGAATATCCACTATTTCTAAACTCATTAATGGTTTCATCCAGCTGTGACAAAAAAAGACTATCATTCGTGTTAAGTCTACATATTCTATTAAGTTGTGATTTAACTATACCATTAAATACATGTGATGCATGCATGCTAGTATAGTGAATATACCTGCATGCATTTACCACTTTTTTATGTACTGTAGTGTACATTGCATTGTCATGTATCCCTATTTTAAGATCTAAAAAATTAATGAACACATCAGAAAATTTGATTTTAAACTTTAGGAAAGTAGTGGATTCATTCAAGAAGTGTACAAACTGTAACAGACCATCCACATCACCTTTCCATATGAGGAAACAATCGTCCACAAAACGCTGATAAAATAATATATTATTGACATATGGACTAGTGTCATTCATGACAAACTTCTTTTCCCATATAAAAAGTACCAAGTTTGCATACGTATTAGCTACGGGCATACCCATAGCAACATCAGTGTTTTGCATATAAAACTGACTATCAAATAAAAAGATATTATTATTCAAAACTAGGTTTAATAATAAACAATGTTTCAATATCCCTTGTTGCAAACGTAGAAGAGTTGTTTAAAAACTCACAAATTGATTCTATCCCAAACTCATTAGGTATAACTGTAAACAAGGACGTTATGTCTAAAGTTACCAGTAAAAGCCCATTGTTCTGTACTACATCCTTGCCCATATTATTATACCATACTCTTAGTTTTCTGATAAAATCTGGTGTATCTTTCAAGATGGTATCACATTTCTCTAATAAAGGCTGCAACCTTCTATGTAGATATACAAAAATAGGTTCAGTCAACCACCCCTTCCCAGAAACAATAGGTCTCATCGGTGGTTGGGATAGTGACTTGTGGATCTTAGGTAAACCATATAATTGTGGGACGACTGGACAAGGAACAGTAAAAAAATGAAATAAGTCTAGTGTTATGTCATTAGAAAGTTGTAAGTCATAAATTGTCATATTGACCATACTTATACATTTTTTCACATCAGCGTGCACAATAGTTTGAAAAGCATCAGCATCATCTAATAATTTCAAAACTGCATTCTGATAATCTACCCTATTCAAAATTACGATAGCCCCTCCCTTATCTGCCTGTTTAATCACAATATCATTATTACTTTGCAGGTTCATAAGGGCTGTGTATTCCTCATAACTTAAGTTATATGTTTTACTAACAGCATTATTTTTATTTTCATACAGCATTCGTAAGTCCCTCTCACACAAATCATGGAAAGCAGTTACTAATGGGGGGTTCACAGGTACAAAAGTACTACGTCTTTTACAGATACCAACATCATGAAAATCATTATTAAACATAAGTTTTCAGCTTAAATTCCTAACAAACTGTTTCAGCTCAATCAAAGCTCCCACAATATTGTCCTTTGAAGAAGGAATGAAGCTGAACCCTTTTTGTAACAGGGAATAATGAGCTTTGTCCAAGCACAAGTCAGTTAAATTCAAAGTACCTTGTATAATTTCCAGCTGTTTCACAGTACAATTTTTGCCCAACAAGCTTAGAACACATGCCAAATTTACTTCATTACTTGCGTGACATTTTTGCTTGTTTCTGTGGGCTGTTATGTTTGCGTTTGCCCACATTTACCAACTGCTTAGTCGGTTGTCTTCCCCTCGAAGTAGAACGGCCCCTCACTGTTTCAGGTTGCTCTAGTACAAACTGCTTTTGAAATATACTCGCCACTGTTTTGTTAGATAATTTATTAGTCTGTTTGGTAATTCCATCTGAATGGGGAGAGGCACAAGTAACATTCACTGCAACTGAAGCACCTACTTCACTAATGCTTGCTGAAGTGGGCGTGTCACTAGTTGTTTCTACTCTTTTGTCAGCTTGTAAACTGCAAGCTGCAGTTTCATTTAAAGGTGTACTAGGAAAATCATCCAATGTGTCTAGGGAGGCTTTCTGTCTATTCTGAGAGCTAGTAGCAAAGTTTCTTGATGTAATCTGTTCTCTTGGCCAAGAAAAGATGTTATTATTTTGAAAGTCTCCCAAATCATGTAGTAACTTACGTTTTTTTGTAGCTTGTATTCATTCTTCCATCAACTGTACTCGATCCAGCATCTGCTGGTAAGACCCATTTAATGAAGTGAAACAAACAGCATTAAGAATATTATCTTCTAACACAATGATTTCTTCCTTCAGCTGTTTTTCATGATCCAGAAAAAAATCATTCATAAGGTTCATGTAGTCCAAGCTGAGTTTTATATTCATTTGTTGCCACTTTCTCAACAGCTCTGGATAAGTATTTCCATATGAGGGCATTTTCAGAACTCTTAGCCCTCGAGGAACAATACTTTTATCCAAATAAGCCAGAAAACTAAAACGCTGCCATTGCACACGTTTAAATATACCCACTTTTCTCTCCAACAACAGCAAATTCTTGTTAAAGTCTTCCACATGGCTCAATTCCATTTGTTCAGGTAATTCAAGGTTTGTAGCAACATTTGTAGAAAAAACTTTTAGGAGAGGATTATTCTCATTCTCCAGCAGCAACTTTAAGGAACTCATGATGCTGCTAGAGTGGCTCCTAAGGCTTCAAAAATTGTCCAACGTGTAAAAGAGCAAGAAAATATAAAATAATTGTCCAACCAGCTGCCAACGATAGAAATAAGCAAACACTAAAATACGCTGAAACACACCCGTTTAATAGCAAAGCTTTCAGGTACAAACCCTTTATCAATACTCATACAGGTTACAAATAAAATCAAACATTTAAATAGAAGCCAACAAAGCACATGACCTGCAGCCAAAGATCATGTGATAAAATTTGTGTTTCAACACAAGTTTAGATTTCGTGTCTTTGACAGAGTGTGTGTATCCATGAGGGGGGGGGGGTGACCTTAACAATTTATTAGATTTAAAAGAATTTGAATGGATTTTAAGACTTTCAGCTGACAAGATTCATGGCTTGAATGTTACTGTTACACTAAAGCCTATTTTAGTGAAATTACAACATTCAGTATTGAAATAATTGCATTTTAAAGTTTATGTATATTTTTTTGAACACATATTTTTTTAAACACAAATTTTTATCACATGATCTTTGGCTGCAGGTCATGTGCTTTGTTGGCTTCTATTTAAATGTTTGATTTTATTTGTAACCTGTATGAGTATTGATAAAGGGTTTGCACCTGTAAGCTTTGCTATTAAACGGGTGTGTTTCAGCGTAATTTAGTGTTTGCTTATTTCTATCGTTGGCAGCTGGTTGGACAATTACATTGGGGGTAGCACCACTTCCAATTACTGCTTACAGGAAATGGCATGGCACACACATAGTGTAAGTTGGCTGTATGTAGATTAGAACACTTACCTATGTAATGGTACACAGTACAGATCACAGTATGTGATGCACAAAACACACCTCATGTCTAATAGTACTATCGGTTTAGGACATAGTATCCACCCAGAAAGGCACTACAAAGACCACCAAAACAGTTCCGGTACATCCAGTTTATTTAACAGTAACATGAGGCAGAAATAACATGTAACTGTACATGAAAAGGCAAATACACTCCAATACATAAAGGCATAACCATCCACTGCATTTTCATCGCAAAAGACTTCCTCAGATGTAAATTCACTTCCTAGTACCAATCCACTCCTTTACAAACTCTCTTTAAATCACACACCACCAATAAAAATCAAGATTCAATTAAATAGATCAATTTAAAAAAAACTGATAAATAATAGTTTCTCCCTAAATAAAATCTAATAAATACAACATTCAAATGTATTCCCTATATATTAACTTATATATATATATATATATATATATATATATATATATATATATATATATATATATAAGGGTCCCCTTCACATGGTCAACAGTTCATTTGATCAACAGTTATTTGGTTGACAATTCATATGGTCGACAGGCAGATTTGCCCCCCTCCCAAGTGTTGTGCGACCCTGGAGTTGATATATATAGTTAGGGGGTGTGTGGGGGGTGAAGCCCCCCACATAAAACTGCTTGTCAATCAAATGAATTGGCGACCAAATAAAAGTCGATCAAATGAACTGTCGAGACCATGTGAAGTAGACCCATATATATATATATATATATATATATATATATATATCTATATATATCTATATATATATATATATATATATATATATATATATATATATATATATATGTGTGTGTGTGTGTGTGTGTGTGTGTGTGTGTGTGTGTGTGTGTGTGTGTGTGTGTGTGTGTGTGTATGTATTACATTAAGAAATACATAATAAATATACTATCCTATTTATTGTATTATTAGAAAAACATTAGCACCGTCTACTGTCGTAAAAAATGCAAGCTTCACAATAAAAAAATATATAAAATCAAATGCATTTAAAACCACACACAAATGCAAATATCAAATAGAAAAAAACAATTTGTTAAAAATCACTTACAATCTTGCTGCCCATAACTTCAAAACAGGAGCAAGGGAAACAATGTCATTAAGTCCAGGAGGCTTGTTGGCTTCCAAAAGGATTTGCCAGTAAACTTCCCTGTACTCAATTCTAGTTTCCCACAGACCTCCCCTAATATCTGTGGGAATTTCTTCCAGCACAAAGAATAAAAACTTAGCCTCTCAGCAAGTAAGGGTATGCTTGTACAAAATACTTCTCAATTTTGTAGTACGTATATCATATATGTGTTCATATATGCTACTCCTCAATTTTCTCAGTTTTGCCCACATAAAATGATGTGCATTTCTTGCACAAAGTAATATAAACCACACCAATGGGATCACAGGTACGATGGACCCTACCTACTATGTACCTATCCCTAGTCTCCAACAAAATACCTTCTTTATTAATAATAAATTTACACTGTGGGCAGGAAACACCTTTATATGTACCCACCCTACAATTACTACTTTTAATACTGGTGCTTTCCAACAAGTCCATAATGTTAAGGCCCCTACTATAAATAATCATAAAAGGGGTATCAACAATACCTCCAAGATCAGACAAACTTACAAACTGCTGCCATTCACATTGCATAATGTTTCTAATAACCCCTGAATTACCATTAAACTCTGTAATAAAAGCATGTTCATAGCCTATACCTCTATCTATGCCTTATCTCAAAATACCATCTGCTCCTGGTTGTCGTGATTAAAAAGTTCTAAACCCACACCTAAAATAGGTGCAAATCTTTCATTCCTTCCTTATAAAACTTCTCTATAAATATTTTCTATTAACTCTGTGGGATGACCCATTTCTAAAAACATCCTCTTCAAGATCTCACACTCAGTTTTAAAATCCTGGCCATATGAGGTCATTCTTAAATATTGCCCCATAATAAGACAGATATTCTGCTGATGGGGATGTGCACTTGTATAATGAAGTAAAGAATTTGAATAAATTTTCTTCCGAAATACTTTTGATCTACAATCCCCTTCATGCTTATATAAAGTGACATCGAAATAGTTAACCTTTTATTGTCAATGTGATAGGTAAAATGTAAAAAACTTGTAATAATGGATATGTATTCAAAACATTCCTTGAATTTATCTTCTGTATCTACCCAAAAGATAACAATGTCATCCAAAATATTTTGTATAATATCTAGCAGTCTTTATAATGTGAATTAACAATAAACAAGTAGTCCCATGCCATGAGAATCATATTTGCGTACAGTGGGGCACACCTTGACCCCGTAGTTACACCACTGATTTGCTGGAAAAATTCACCTTCAAAAACTACAAAAATGTTCTTTAAAACCATTTCAATTTTTAGTCTCATTTTTAGAGACTCTAATGTACTTATTAACATCACCAAGTATTTCCATCATCTTAGCATCATAATTAAAAGTATGTATTAGTACAGTCCCTCCCAGGGTTTCATTACCCTTACTAACTTGTTTCTCTTTAATCCTTCCAATATTCTTTTTTCACACTTGAACAAATTTGAAGAAAATGTATTGCCTAAAACACCCTTTCTTAATTCATTTTCAACTAAAATCTCAAAGTTTTTTAACTGGGCATGTAGTGGTGTGTTAAAAGTACTTCTTTTTAGTTCATCTTTTTCTATACCCTTACTATTAGCACCATAAATTAATTCCAAATTCTTATTTCTTAAAAACTATTTTAAATCTATAGTCAACTTGCTAATATTACATTTCATTTTTGGAATAAAGTTAAATCCTTTGGAAAACAAACCAAAATGGCCTTCATTCACATCCACATCACTTTAATTGAATATATTATAACCAGTATAAGACAACTGAACCCCCTCCTTTGTAACGTCCTTTACATACCCATCTTGTGCAGTCAAAACCTCTCTTGACTCTTTCCTATCCATCAGTCATAATTTTAATATGGAGGTTGCTTGTTCTTCAACTTCTCTGACCTCCAGATGGGCTGATACTCTAAAGGATTCTGGTAATTAAAATAGGGTTCTCTTACCTCATATCTGTTTCCTTCTTTATAAAATTCCTCCTCAACATCATTAAATCTACTATAAACCCTCAGACAAAGGTAAACAAATAGTTGTGTTACATTATACGCAATATTTCAATATGTGTATGGATCATCTTTCTAACAGTAATGTATATTGTGTGGCTAGTGAACATGAATATTATGCAGCTATAGATGGCTTTAAAGATTTGTTACATAAGGGTTACAGACTCGGCTATTTTTGCAAGCAAGATGTGGAGGTTAAATTTGAAGTGGAAGGCAGTTGTTTGGCAAAATTTTACTGCCTACCAAAAATCCATAAGAAAATTTTTTCTCCTCCTGGTAGGCCAATTGTGGCAGCTGAGAATTATATTTTCACAATATGGTTCTATTTCTTCATACTTACTTGCTTAGGCAAGTTATTAGTTTAGACTCATATAAGAGATTATTTTCATTTTTTAAAAATATTGAGTGAATTGCTTGTCAAGAAGGCTTTTTCTGGCTGGTTCTTGATGTCAAGACCCTTTACATGAGTACTACACACCAGGTGGGACTTGAAGCTCTTAGGTTTTCCTAGGCACTGGCCCGATTAGCACCTTTGTTATAGAATTGTTACATTTTGCATCTTTTGCACCCATGTATGCTAACTTGGTAATGGGTTTATTTGAGTTAGAGTTTCTTTATAAGTTACAGTTTTTTAATAAGTATGTTGTTCTTTATAATAGATTTATTGATGATTTAATTTTGTATGTAAGGGCAGTGCATGGCTAGTGGATTCTTTTGTAGCTTCTCTTCAGGAAAACCATTTTGGTGTACAGTTTGATGGTGTACAAAAAGGCATCTCTGTTGTTTTTTTAGATTTGGAATTAAATATTGTAGCTAATATGATTATTACAAAGATTCATAAAAAATCTGATGATGATACTCATTTTCTAGATAGTAACAGCTGCCACCCCCCCCCCCATATTATAAAGGCTTTGCCTTATAATGAGTTACTCAGAATAAATAGGCTGTGTAATAACATTCAGTCTCTCAAAGAAGAGATTTTTACATTCTTGTATAGCCTTTAAACAAAGGTGATATAGTAATGAATTAATTATTAATTCTCTGAATAAATTGTTGTGCTTGAGAAGGGATATTATTAGTGTGGTTGATGTTCAAGATAATATGACGTCTGTAAATAGCTATAGGAGCTATGCAGGGAATACCAGTGATAAAAATATACATTTTGTCACTTCTTATAATATTTATAGTGTTGAATTAATTGGCCATTCTTACATAAGGGGAAGTCTGGGGTTAAGAATTTACCAGACTCCTTTACTGTCTCCTATAAGAGAGCCAGAAATATAAAAGACATGGTTGCTCATAATCTGTTTTCTATGCCTACTGAAATTTTAACAATTCCTCTAACTAATTCTGGTATATTTACCTGTGGTAAATGCTCTATTTGTATTCATGTGGTCAGGACTTTTGATTAAATAAATGGTATTTCTTTTCAGCCTAGGGCTATTTTATCCTGTGTGTCCAAGGGAGTGGTTTACTGTCTCTCATGCCCTTGTGGTTTCTTCTATATAGGAGAAACCAAAAGAATGTTTAAAATCAGAGTACAAGAGCATGTTAGAGACATTAAGAATCAACATTTGGATAGCCCTGGGGCAGCACATTTTCATGCAGTACACTTGGGGTCTTGCACCAGTTTGAAAGTATGTATTCTAGAACAAGTTATGGCTAAGGATGATTCTGCACTTAAAATAAACTGTTATATAAAAAAGCATTCTGTATTTTTACGTTTGGCACTTTGTTGGCTCGTGGTTTAAACAAAGAACTTGAGTGGAAGACTTTTTTGCAATAAGTGTTAATTATTAGTTTATGGGCAGGAATCACAAAGCCTCCGTGTAAGAGTTATAACTCTTACACGGAGGCTGCAGTTAAACAGAGTGATGTCAGCATGCTCTACATATTCATGAGATCTATATGGAAGACAGTAGGGGAAGTGTCCGTAGGCCGAGCCCTGCAAGCGGACACACCCCCAGAAGAGTAAAATTGCCCAAAGTAAACACCCACGACAGAGGCCATGGAAATGTGAATAAACACAACACAGCACATGCCCCCACAGACTATGAACATAAAATATATAAATGAACATGTTATATATTTTTTTTTAAATCGTAAAGATGTTTGCCCGTGAGTGCGCTCGTTTGCGTGGACATGCCCGTAGCTTAGCTACAGTTAGCAGTCAGTGGAAAAGCATATAACAACTAAATATGCAAAGTAAGCCAAGAAGCAATAGCGTAGCAGTCGAGACATTGGCTGAAGAGCAGGCAACCATGGTTTGAGCCCCGACATCATCAATTTTTATTTTTAGTAAAATAAGCATGAAACAAGTCCCTGACAAATATGTACACATGTAAAATCATATTTTATGTAAAATGTAATGAAATTGTCCATTTATTTTGAAGAAATGTGAGATAACAAAACAATAAAAAATGCAAGATGTGCCTATAGCTGAGCTACAGTTTAACAAGGTGAGTGCATCTGCCCGTAGCTGAGCAATGATTGAACAGGTGCAAAATGAGTGCCCGTAGCTGAGCAATGGTTTAACACGCTGAAACTGTGTGCCACTAGCTGATCTGAGTGTAATATGCGTGCTAACAGCCAAATGAGGCGTAAACCAGCGTACCCCGTTTGCGCAGAGCTGCGCACCGCGCTAACAAGCTAACCGGCGGGCAACATTGAGCAAGCTGTAACAAAACTGCCTTTACACAGACACACCCCCTAGCCTGTGTAGACAGTCATAAAATATAAAAAGCAGTGGCTAGGTTCGAACCCAGGACACTACGCACCATAGTCAAGGTACTGAACCACTAAGCCATGACAGCAGTACCTATAAATGCAGTAATAGCAAATATATAGGAATGAAAACAAAGTGGAGCATGACAAAGCAGGTATTGTGAAGTTGATACAATTCCAAAATGGCCAATCACAGATATGTGCAGGAAAAACAGCATATATAAGCCCCATAGGCGGGAATACACAGCATAAACGATTGTAGAACTGACTTGCAGCCAGAATGACAGGAGTAGGTGAGGGTAGTTGCTTTTGAGCACAGAGGTGGGGCGTTGAGGAGTCCAGATACATGGTCTGGCTCCTAGTCCACAATCATGAGGCCCAACTCATGCATGGCCAGGTCCTGTGGGGAGCATATAGGGCTGAGGCGTGGGACCAGTTGGCTCATGATCTCACCAGTGCCACAGGGATTCCAAGGACTGGTGAGCAGGTCCGTCACCACCATGCGGACCTGAAGAGATGCAAGCAGGACCAATTGAACCTTTGGATCCAGGAGGCCCAGCAAATGCCCAACGCCCCACTACTGAGTAAGTTACATTTAATTATGTATGTAAGAAATTAAATTAGCTGATATTATGGAGATGTGTATTCCAATATTACTTCATTTATATTATAGCTGCAGGTGTCCATTCTGCGAACCGCAGAGCCTATGGCGATAGGCTGGTGCGGTTGCGCCACCAGGCAGGTCAGTAATCCACTCCCAGTAACTGTAAAGAAATATAAAAGTATGACAGTTAGCAAAAGAGTGCAGTGTAGTCACTAAGTAATAAAATATGCAAGTAACAGTATAAAAGTGTTTGCAAGTATTGCTTGATTACAAAAGTGTGTTACAGTCTTAATCCAAACAGAAAAATGAAAATGTCTGAAATAAAGTCTGAAATAAAGATGCCCCACCTGTAATATAATAGTACACAACCTGCAGCAGGCTGAAAAGTACAGCTGCAGAAGATGAGCAAATCACATGTGTGAAATATATCCCTGTTGAAATACTGAAACATGACAGAAGTGAGACTGCTGGAAAGGATTGTAATAACTACAGGTAAAACATGTCAATAAAGCCTAGAAGTAAGTACCATCCTGGATAGTAGAATGAAAACAAGTGAGAGAGTGTGAGAAACAGTTATGAATCCACCAATAAAGTAGTAAGAACCCCTGAATAAAGTATACTGCAGTCGGTACAGAATGAAATGAATGTGACAAGTAGAACCAAACTGCGAAATGTGTTCAAAGTGTTGCTGCAGCTGGAATGTGTACCCCAAAATCTGTATATGTTGCTCTCAGTCTGCAATATGCAGATAGCATGATTGTCTGAAATATCAAAGATCCACAGTTGTCTATAGCTATATAAAGCAAATGTAGCAGGATGATGTAGCTGAACAAAGCCAGATATGAACTTGTATGAATAACAATAAAATGTATATTGATGTAGCAGTAACAGTCCTATCACCAAATCGAAGTAGTTATCATATAGGAAACTGTAGTTAGAACAGTAGTGTGTATATATCTGTAGCTATTAGAAATGTACAGCATATGTATTGGTATTCGAAGGTGTTAATAATATTTTCTTCACCCCACCCTATAACCACATATAATCCATTTCACGTGAAATTGGTATGTGCAATCACAATTAACACCCCTGGACATTTGTCCTGTTGGGTCATAAATATTTGCATGTACGTTGATGCATCTGCCCTGTTCATGCATCCAAACCTGATGGCCTGTTGCCATCAATCAACCCTGCATGTTGTTGGACTGTGTATTGCTGTTCAAATTATGCATGTGTTATGCTCGCTGTTCAATGGTGTGAATATCTGGGTGTTTGGTTAATGGGAATACTAATGCATGCTGTTACAACTAATTGTGAATGATATTGTGAATGATATATGTTTAAGCACTTGGGCTTTCAAGCCAGTTATTTTACATTAAGAGGGTTCGTGGTCTGCACTCTTGTGGGAGGAGAGGCTGGACTCTGCCCTTCTGAGCTGGGAATTTCTGGTTAAAGGCTTATAGTGCATGCATATCTGAACTGTTTCTTACTGAAGTTGGTGCGCCTTGTTTGCTGTGGCATAGACTGGATTCGGGCCTGCTGGATCTAGCTTTGTTTGTGTAACTTGAGCACTAATCCAGACATTCTCTAAAGTATTCAATGGTATTTATTACTGCTTGGTTGTAACTTGATTAAAGTGTAGCTATCATTCAAGTCTTTTGGATTAAGCACTTGGGCTTCAGACCAGTTGTTTTACATTAGGAAGGTTTGTGGCAAGCACTGTGGTGGCAGGACAGGTAGCTTTCATCCTTCTAAGTTGGGAACTGCTGATTGAGAGCCCAGTGTCCAAGTGTATTAGTTCTGGTTTAGGCACTTGGGCTTCAGGCCAGTTATTTTACATTAAGAAGGTTCGTGGACTGCACTCTTGTGGGAGAAGAGGCTGGACTCTGCCCTTCTGAGCTGGGAATTTTCTGGTTAAAGGTTTATAGTGCCTGAATATTTGAACTGTATCTTACTGAAATTGGTTCACCTTGTTTGTTTCTAGCATAGACTAGATCCAGGCCTACTGAATCTAGCTTTGTTTATATACTTGTTGTTTGTTTGCTTGTTATTTCCTGGAAGCTAATTCACCTAATACGCAACTTCTCAGCGCTTCTGTGGATCACTAGTGATATCTGCATTGCTTACTGTACTTATTTCCTTGTTTCACTTGAAAGAAAGTTACTGTTTGTCGTTTTGCATTTAGTTACTTGTATCACATTGCACTCAAGTTACCTGGCACTTGCTCACTAAAGCAATTATATAAGTCAGCACTAAAAATTAAAAGCACTACACCCTCACTCCCCACTGGCCCTTGTTTTCAATTAAGGATTTCCCAATATTATTCTAGCATGTCCAAAGGTCAGTTGTCAATCTCCTCTCCGGTCCAGCTGGTGAATCTGGGAATCTTGAGGCAATGTTATAACTGCCTCATGTACACAGACAACCCTCTCCTCCTCCCACATAACACAAATACTTGTAGAGATGCAGCTATTTAGCCAAACTGGAGGCTGAGCTCTCTCAACTCAGGACTGGCAAGACCAGACAGGAGGAGAAGGCAACTACACACACCACAAAACCAGCCTCACATAATGCTACCACTCCACTGAATCAAACACATAAACACACAAAGACATACTGGAGGCTCTGAGTAAAAATTTACCTAAACAGCAGAGGCCTCCAAAGCAGACACCCAAACAACTGCTACCTCAAGACACCCCACAAGCAACACATAAACCACAAAAGCAGTGTGCAAAGCAGTCACAGCCCTTAAGGCCAAATACAACACCAAACATACTTGTCATAGGTGACTCCATAGTCAGACACACTGACGCCCCACTCACCAGGCTGAACAAGGAGAGGGTCACAGTAAGCTGCCTATCGGGCGCTAGAATCCGCCACATAACACAAGCACTCAGGTCACTCCACAGCAAGTACAAATATGACACAGTCATTGTCCATGCTGGTGTGAACGACCTGAGACGTACCTCCCTGGACTGCATGAAAAGAGACATAGAGGAGCTCTCTGATTATGTAGCCCAGGCAGGTATGACCCTAACCCTGAGTAGTATCCTTCCTTCACCAAGAATGATGCCACAATATAGAGACAAGATGATCAGCTTTAACAATTGGCTTAATGTCTGGTGTCATTCAAAGGGGATCCAGTGTCTGTCTGCCTGGGATGACATGCTTGACAAGCCACGCTGCTTCGCAAGGGACGGCTTGCACCTGTCACCCTGGGATTCGGATATTGGCTAAGGCTCTTGCCACCCCCATAGTGCCTTTTTAGGCAAGGCTCAAATTCTAAACCTACCACCCTAGAAAACAAAATGGGAAGAAATTGAGGGTAATGCTGCTCAATGCCAGAAGTCTAAATCTCAAAATGCACGCACTCGAGGCCCTTCTCAGTATGGAGAACATCGATGTCTGTGCTGTAACTGAAACCTGGTTCAAGGCTCCTGAGAGCACCCGGCACTATTAGGTTTTACCTCATATCATGCGTTCGGCCCCAAAACCCGGACCACTCCACAAAAGGAGGTGTATCCATATTCATAAAGGATACTCACACCTCCAGGTTGGTGGCAACGCATGAAGCTCGAAACCATCCAGGTGCAACTAACAATAGGCAAAACTGCTCTACAAATTGTAGCATGCTACAGGCCACCCTCTCAAACTCAGGAACCACACACAGCCTTCCTGAAGACACTGGAGGGTATAAATGTATCTCCAAACACCATCATATTGGGTGACTTCAACTACCCGAATATAGACTGGGAACATTACTCAAGCCCTAACTTTCTAGCCCAACGGTTCCTGGAGTTCATAAATTCAAATGCCATGGAACAGCTAGTCACTGTTCCCAGAGGAGAAAATATACTAGATCTCATTGTCACAAACATGGGGACAAAATGCTCCACACCGAAGTATATCCCTCATTGGTGAGATCTGATCATAAACTAATCTCACTGGAAATCCACATCCCGCCCCACCCCAAACAAAAAGACCATAGTGAAGAACTTCTAAAGCAAACTTCACACTACTCAAGACTGGTGTGGTATCCTTCAAGGCCCCTGAGTCAGAGGAAACCACAACCCAAGCTGCGGAAGCCCTTACAAATGCCTTCTATGAACACCTCCAGGACTGCATGGATCAGGCAATCCCAAATAAAACCAAGACTCTTTCCACAAAGGGCAAACGTCCAGTCTGGTGGACCCCAGCCATTAACAAACTTTACAATAAGAGGAGAAAGCTATTACATGATAGAACAAAATCCATAAAAGGGAAGTCACCCTGATCATTATTAGTAAAAAATACGAGCACTCATAAAATCAACTAAGGCCAATTTTGAGAGAAAAATTGCCATGGATTCAAAGGACAATCATAAGGCCTTTTTCAGCTATGTTAGGAACCTGGGTGGAAACTCACAGATATGCTCAGAATTAGTCCAAAATGATACAAAAATCACTGAACCCACAGACATTGCCAACATACTGGCAGACAGGTTCAGCGCAAACTTCACCTCTCCCCTAAAGGAGAGATAACTATCCCAGCCGAGTGTAGCCTCCCGGACATCTCAAATGCGCAGGTGAAAGCTGCTCTCTAAAGCTAAAACACAGCATCAATGGGACCGGATGGTGTCCCCGGCTGTGTGCTACACGAGCTAAATGAGGAATTAAACCCGCACATAAGGCAGCTGTTTAATCTCAGCCTTACCACAGGATACGTGCCCAAGGAGTGGCGTGACGGCAACTGTGGTCCCACTCCACAAAGGTGGCGCCTCTACGGACCCTGGTAATTACCGCCCCATAAGCTTAACAAGTCTAGTCTGCAAAGCTATGGAGAGGATCATAATGGAGCTCATAAACAAAGATATAGGGACTTGCAGACATTGGACCCGACCCAGTTTGGCTTTGTCAAGGGAAGATCATGCCTTTTGAACTTGGTCGACTTCTTGAAATAGTCACCAAGGCCATTGATGAGGGAAAGGCAGTCCATACAGCCTACCTTGACCTTGTAAAGGCTTCGACACAATACCCCACTCGGGTATTGTAGAAAAACTACCAGCTTAAATGTAAACCCATATGTCACAAGATGGGTTGCAAACTGGCTTAAGGACAGAACCCACAGGGTTAGAGTTGCTGGCGCTGTGTCAGACTCCAAGCCGGTCACAAGTGGTGTCCCACAGGGCTCGGTCCTTGGCCCCTATTGTTTGGCATCTACTTCTCAGAAGTACAGGCCAACATGGGAGGACTTGGCTGACAAAGTTTGCAGATGACTGCAAACTGGCCATAGTGGAAAGTGCATCGGTCACTGATATCCTTCAGAAGGGACTCACAGAAACAGATAGCTGGTGCCAGAGCCATGGCCTGAAGTTAAACACCAAAAATGTATAGTCATACCCTTCGGGAAAAACAAGGTAACCCCAAGCTACCATATAGGTGGCAATCCACTAAGCACAGAAGAGGTTATCAGGGACCTGGGGACCCAGGTTGACAGTGGCCTTTCTTTTGACACTCACATTGCTAAAGTGGTTAGAAAGACCTTCTACATTGCCCACCTGATCATGAAGGGATTCACATCCAGATCTAGTGAGGTCATTGTTCCCCTGTACTCTTCACTTATCAGACCAATGATCGAGTACAATGCCCCATTCGGGATGTATCTCACCCGACATCTGCAGCAATTGGAGAGACCCCAAAAGTTCCTCACCAAAAGGATAAAGGGACTCCAAAATCTGTCATATGCTGCCAGATTGAAGAAACTCCAGCTCTATTCAGTCGCATACCGTCTGCTCAGAGGTGACATGTGCCTGACATACAAGGCCATGTCCAACCGAATTAATGGACATGCTCCACCTCAAAAATCCAAATCCACCAAAACCACTAGAGCAAGCGACTTAAACCTTAGCACGGATATAAATAGGATGTGCTGGAGGGATAGATTTATCACTCAGAGACTCCTATGCTGTGGAATAAAATCCCAGTCCATGTGAGGCAGAGCACCGCTGACTCTGTTCAAGAGAAATCTAGACCTGTGGATGGGAGATCGTAGGTTTACCCCGGGAATCATCTCTGGGTCACTGCTGGACAGAGGCACAACAAACTAATGGGCACAGTATTTTTTCATATAAGGGGTGGCGTAAGCCACAATAATTTGGGCTAGGCTTATAAATGCCTTAGGGCAGATAGCCTAGTATAAACCTATGAACCTATGAACCTATGTATGTTACTAACCCAAACTGTCATCACATAATGCAAAACATAGGATGACAGGGAAGGCGGGTTCCAGCGGACCCACCTCTCCCACCTCAGCTGGCGAGTGCACCTGGCACTAGTGCCCAGTCTGGACCCTCCTCCAGTGGCCCTGTGCCACCTGCGAGTGGAAGCACTGCAGGGGATGGGGCCCGTCCCCCCTCTGCAAGCATGACCGGAGGAGAACCACCACTCACCCTCCGTAGCATCCAGACTGTGGTGCGTAGGGAGATCCAGGACTCTGTTCTTGGGCTCCTACGCCAGCTTGAGGCACAGGTGGCACAACTTACGTGCATGCCTGTTGCCTGGCCTACACAGCCCCCAGCACAGCCCCATCCTGGGCAGTGAAGGAACAGTGGCAACTGCCCATGGGTGGGGATATCAGTTCCACTGTTGCCATCTGTGGGCTCATGGGCTCTGGATATCCCAACCTCCATCCCAGTCAATTGTGTAACCCCCCCACACGTGTCATACACTGCCCCTGTATGCGTCTTGTTTGTCTTGTCTGTTGACCTACCCAACCTACCTCCCCAGCTATACCGACTTCCTTCACCTGACATACCACTCTCACCTGAAAAAAAAAAAAAAAAAAAAGGGCACTCTGTACCCACAAAAAAATTACGCCTCATACATAGCTGCCCATTTTGCACACATGTCTGCTGGACATGGAAACTGTCAATTACAATTGGCTGTACAACAAGTATTATTGTTGTCCTTACACCTCTCTCAGGGGTGGAAGGTGTCAAATGTCACACCAAATTGCAAACATATGCACAGCTGTTGCTGATGAAGAAATGGGCAGCTATGGGCCTTACCTACATCCCTCCTGCAAAACCCAAGCTTGTTTCCCTACTGTCTTATCCTCTTTGTGACCCCTTTTTCACCACTTTCCTGTCTCCCCATTTTCATTTCTTTCAAAGAAAATAGCGCGGGTGTGCGCAGGAGTAAGCACTGTTAAACGGTTGTAAGCGGGTGTGCGCGTTTGTGTTCGGAGCTGAACGCCAGTGCGCATGCGGGAGCTCTGCATAAACCAGCGCTAACCCAGTTACAACTGCTTAAAAGTGCCTTAGTCACTCTGATTGACAGGTCCTGTAGTCAGTTCAAAAGCAAAATAAAATCCCACTGTCAGTCCCGAACCCAGGACCTTGGCAACACTAGTCTACATAACTTACCACTAAGCCATAACTGTTATGCAAGAACAGTGTGCTAAAATAAATATATCACGTAATAGTAGGAATGAATGTAAAGGGAATATAGGATGTGTAGTACACAAGGCATGTCATGTATATTTACTGTCAAATCTAGTGGATATCTATGATAGTAGTGTGTGAACAGAAACAGCCATGCTAGTTGGTAGCTAGTAGGTAATAATGTCACTGTAGCACCTTGCAAGCCACACACATACTCACAGCAGGATAATCACTGCCCATACCCCACAACCTGTTACAGGAACACATCCAGACCAAGTAATAAAATATGTGGAGCAAAGGGCCAAAACCAGGGGCACATTACAAATAATGTTACAACAAACTTAGACAGTTCAGAGAGTAACAGGTTCTGCATTTTGTGGGATGTTTGGAAGGGTATGAAGTCTGAAACTTAAATGTTTGTCACTATATTCTGACTTGAGCCCAGAGTGATTTGCCAGAAAAAGCTGTGCATGAGATATTGACCAAAATATGAGGCAGAAATGTGGACAACCTGCAAATATTTGTACACATGAGAGGTTTGACACCACCGTATTTGAATAGTTAAGAGCCTAGACATAGCAACAGTGAATGAGTTACAGGAATGCCCCACAGACTCCATGTGAAATGTACAAACAGTAGGCAGAAATGTGTTACAACACATGCAATGGTAACTATGAAGTCATGAAAGTATGCACCACTTGCATGGCAGAAAAAGTGTAGTAATACATATGCTCATGCTATCCCACAGTCACAACTGCAGCATACCAGACAATTTAATGGGTGTACCCCACTGATATGTACCATTCCATGAGGCAGATAACAGATGCACCTGAGAGTGTCTGGGGCCTGCTCAGCAGCATACTCAAATACCCTAATAGATGTCAAGGCCCACACCATGGCCAGACCACACTGCATGCTGTAACACCCTAGCAGATATAGCAAGCATTCCAAGGTGTGAATGTAAATGGAAAATAGGAAAGCCACAGCAGCACACTACAGTCAGGACACCTAGCAGGCATACAAGTAGTGACTGTAAAGGGCAAATATTGAAGCCATAGCAACAAAGTGTAAGAGCCACTGCTATACACCAGTTACACCACATGTCCCACAGGAAAGCACACACACACACACACACACACACACACACACACACACACACACACACACACACACACACACACACACACACATTAACAGTAGTAGTAGTCGTAGGTGTCAGTGTACATACACAGTTAGTACAGGAATCTGGAGAAATGTTAATCTACAACACAGCTGGAAATATGAGAGAGATACCAACCTTTACACTCACAGAACATTGTCCACAGCATACCAGCATGGTCCCTGCCCTTAAAATCTGAAAGGGCATGGTCCCTGCCCTTAAAATCTGAAAGGGCTGCGCCTATCTCACATGCCTTTTTATAGCACTGTTCTGAAATCACAGTGAGAACTGCAATCAGTACCCAACTGGCTGCATGCAATTAGCAAATGCTGGCTAACAATTGGTGCAGAAGCCATCACATGGACATATGCAGATACCTACAAAAGCATGCTGTACTCCCTGTCCACACATGCAATACTTTCATTGCACCCTGAGGAGGAAGTGAGAGACAGAGACAGAGACAGACACAGACAAAATTAAACATACACAAACAAAACTGGTCAGCAACAGCCACCTGAAAGCTGACAACTGGCAAGTGGAGCAGCAGGACACAAAACCAGACAGCAACACAAGCAGCTGTGACAAATACAGGTAATGTAAAGTAATACTATAAAGGTCTACATACTGTGAACCCTCCATATGTGTCATTCCTCCATATGTGTCATTGGTCTGTATCCATATGTATATGAAGATGTGCAAAG
Organism: Protopterus annectens; assembly: GCF_019279795.1. Lineage (NCBI taxonomy): Eukaryota > Metazoa > Chordata > Ceratodontiformes > Protopteridae > Protopterus > Protopterus annectens. The sequence goes on along the minus strand of NC_056744.1, from coordinate 1,379,691,954 downwards.
GGCAGGGGACATACAGCAACTATCAGTGAAGGCTGTACATACATTTGTATGTGAGAGCATCTATGTGCACATATCAATGTAGGTTGAATGTAGGTTGTAGTACAATGTACAAAGTAGGTTTCACAGTTATGTATGTTTAGCAGTATGTTAGTGTGTGTATACAGTATGGTAAACAAACATGTTGATATACCTATCTATCATATGGATACGTATGTATGTCAAAATATGTATGTATATATATATATATATATATATATATATATATATATATATATAATATGCATATATGTATACAAACATAGAGAGAGATGTAGGAATACATAGACAGATGTAGATAGATAGAATATGTACAAACATATATATGTAATACACACATACAGATATAGATATATGTAGATACATATACATAGACAAACAGATCTGACTATCTACAGGTATGACTGTATATGACAACCTCAACACCCCCTGTCCCACCCCCTCAGTCACTCTCACCCCCTCTCTGTCACCCCACCCCTCTCCATATCTATAGCAATATATGTACATCAATATATAGACAGACAGATCTGACTATCTACAGGTATGATTGTATATGACAACCTCAACATCCCCTGTCCCACCCCCTCTGTCACTCTCACCCTCTCTCTGTCAACCCCCCTCTCCATATCTATAGCAATATATGTACATCAATATATATATGTGTATATGTATACAGACATATATATATATATATATATATATATATATATATATATATATATATAGATATATCTATGTACATATATATATATATATATACATATATATATATATATATATATATATATATATATATATATATATATATATATATAGAGAGAGAGAGAGAGAGAGATGTATATATATTCTGAGTGAGGCACATGTGTACAGATGTATTGCAACAGGTGCCTGGTGACAAAAGCATGGAGTGAACACCAGTGTCAAAACTGGGGTACCATACCCCATTTCAAATCACCTACACCAGTAACCACCAGATATGTGATTGGCTACCCACCACTGCATGTGTCAGGGGTGAACAGGGTCTTATGCAGCAGCTGGTGTGTTGTACTGGTTGGCAAAATGATTAGTTTTCAAACACATGTAAGTGCACACACACTACTTTTACCTTCGCCCACACACACTTGCTATTCGCAGGATTCAAACCCCTACTTAACTATGTTATGACACTTGAGACGGACGCATTAGCAGAGCGTGCTATTCGCATTACTGGGAGGTTTTCCTTCTCCTGCTGTACTTATAGGGTGCTGACATCATCAGTGTTTAGAAAGGGGAATGTGCATCCTGTAGTGTGTTCTCCTAGTTGCCAAAAGGGATATTTTTTTCATGCAGACTTGCACACACACTAACCCCCTCCACACACACTGAGCATTTGTAGGATTCAAACCCCTACTGAACTATGTTATGACACTCGAGCCAGACGCATTAGTAGAGTGCGCTATTCACATTACTGGTAAGATTTCCTTCTCCTGCTGTACTTATAGGGTGCTGACATCATCAGTGTTTAGAAAGGGGAATGCGCATCCTGTAGTGTGTTCTCCTAGTTGCCAAAAGGGATATTCCTTTCATACACACTCACCCCCTCCACACACACACTGAGCATTTGCCGGATTCAAACCCCTATCGAACTATGTTATGACATTCGAGACGGATGCATCAGTGAAGCACACTATTTGCATTATTGGGAGAATCTTCTTCTCCTGCTGTACTTATAGGATGCTGACATCATCAGTGTTTAGAAAGGGGAATGTGCATCCTATAGTGTGTTCTCCTAGATGCCAAAAGGGATATTTCTTTCATACAGACTTGCGCACACACTAACCCTCTCCACACAGACTGAGCATTTGCAGGATTCAAATCCTACTTAACTATGTTATGACACTCGAGACGGACGCATTAGCGGAGCGCGCTATTCACATAATTGGGAGGTTTCTCTTCTCCTACTTTACTTATAGGGTGCTGACATCATCAGTGTTTAGAAAGGGGAATGTGCATCCTGTAGTGTATTTTCCCAGTTGCCAAAAGGGACATTTCCCTCACACAGACTTGCACACACACCAACCCCACACACACTGAACATTTGCAGGATTCAAACCCCTACCTAACTATATTATGACACTTGAGGGAGATGCATTAGCAGAGTGCACTATCCAAATTACTGGGAATCTGTTCTGCACCTGCAGTATTTTCAGGGTACTGACATCATTATTTCTACAGAGGTATGTACATCTAGTACTACCTGTTAGGTGGGGGATAGCATATATATGCATTTGCAGCCACCTACGTCAGGGTCAGATATGCACATCGCACTGGCAGGTTATGTTTTATACCATGCTTCGTGACCACAGGACCTGTAACACACAACACAACCAGTCCTGACCACCCCTCCCACATCCAGGACACACACTTTGCTTCCCTGGGAACAGTGCCAAGATATTCAGGTGTTCACAAACACCATTCCAGTTGTTAACGTCAGGTACAGGCATATTGTGTGTGGGAACTACTCAGGCCTCTACAACATTACCCTACAGCCACTACAATTTGTGAGTCCATGTGCTATGGCAGAACCACTCACCACAGCCACAAGGGGGAATACATATTGCACCTGACCATCTACAACATGGGTACTCACTGTTCCACACCAGAGGTAGACCACCATTGTTGATATCTGACTATATCCACTTTTCCCTGACCATCCATATCCCATCCCCACCCCCAGGCAAGGTTGTCACTGCACACAAACTGTATTTATCAAAAGCAGACTTTACACTTGTGAAGACTGGGGTTGACGACTTCAAAGGACCCATGCTGGGGGAGTATACAGGCCACTCTGCATAATCCTTGACAATTGCATTCTATGAGCATGTGGAAGGTTTGCATTGATCATGCTATCCCAAATATACCCATGACTGCTCCACAACAGGACACCTGTCATATGTACACCAGCCATATATGAGCTGTCCAACAGACAGAGTGAGCTAATACATTGCAGAGCAGTAGCCCACAGAGGGAGGACATCTCTGAACAGTACCGGCATGACACTTCAATCCCTCATAATCATCACGACACAGTGTTGACAGTGAAATTGTCCAGACAATGCAGATAAGGCTCCCTTCAGTCTGTTATTGACGCCCACTTACTGTTAGAGGTCCTCAGCAACCCTCTTCCAGCACACACCAACAACATGGCTGTGGCTTAGCAAATTCAAACCCTGGGATCTCCACTGTGTCCCTGCTTGACAGAGGCACAGCACACTAGCCTCACATGGTGCCTCATGTGACCTACTTTACAGTGGCACAGTAGCCTACTGTACTGGGGAGGCAGACACCAAGCACACTCTGGCTAAGCTGTCATTCCCTAGGGCAAACAGCCTAGTGTTGACCTCTACACCCATATGTTTAATTGTCAGATGCACATTATTTGTTGCTGATAGACTGTTTGCAGGTCTTTATTGCCATAGCATTCCCTGTTTGTATGGACAACTTGTGTATCTGTGGAAGATGTTTACATATGGGAGGGATACACTATATCACGTATGTCTCTGTAGTCATTTAACTGTGTGCACTGGGCAGATTGCTGTAATGTGGTTGGTTCATGGAATAACACGTACAAATACCAGATATATGTGGCCAACTGCTAAACTGAGATTTGGCCTAAGTGTGTGAGCATGCCCAGTTCAGCCTTCCCATGGCATGTTGTCTGACATATGTCTCATTTATCAAAGTGTGCGAGCATGTCCAGTGTGAGCTTTCCATATGTTGAACTCTGCAGCCCACCACATTTGTGGATGAGTGTGAACTTCAACAAATATCTCCCGTTTATGGTTGTGTGTTGTGTCATGTTGTGTAGTTACTGTCCAACTGCTTTGTGTGTGAACGCAACAGGGATTATACTGTTCCTGCAGGGTTTGCATGGGATACTTTGCATACAGTTGGCAACATCCTTTCATACTGACCTAACACTGTAGTACCGTATAGTGTACTGGTTCAGTACTTTCACTGTGGTGGACAGTATCCTGGGCTTTAGTCCTATCACTGCTTTACAGTTCCATAGTGAGCACAACAGCATGGTTAGGGGACAGTTGTGCACATCTGACCATGTTGCATTATGTTCAGATATGAACTACTTAAACCAGGCTTGTCCAACATTGGTAGTGTATTCCACAACATAGGTGTACATTTGCAAACACTAGCGATGTGCCTTAGGCCATTTCTAATGCTAGTCGGAGAGTGTGTTTGTCCTTCAACACACATTGTAAGTGGAGTTTGCCATGACATATGTCATGGTTAGTATACTGTGCCTCCGTCTACCTGTGACATGACAGTGATACCCAGGGTAAACCTACCATCTCCCATCCACTCATAAAGATTCCTCTTGAGGAGAATAGATGAGTGACTCTATGGATAACCTGTACTGGGAGTTTACTCATGAGTGGGGGTGGCTTCTGTGTTATGGATCATGCAGTACAGCTTGTCCTATGTATGTCAGTGCTGGGGTTCAGGTCTCTCATGTGCATAGCTCACTGCCATTCAGATTGTACAAGGTGCAGCATGTTTATTGATTCCAGCTTGGACATGGCTTTATACATCAGGCACAGCTTGCCTCTGGGTGGGCAGTATGGCAGTGTGTGTAGCTGCAGTTTGTTTAATCAGGCAACACATGGCATCTGTTCAAGCTCTTTGATACTCCTGGTGAGGTACTAATGGGGACTTTACAGTTGATGGAGGTGTCTGCTGAGGTACATCCCACAGGGGCTATTGTAGTCAATTGTAATGCTGATGAAGGATGACTGCAGAGCCACAATGACCTCCCCTTATCTAGATCTGACAACCTTCATGATTAGGTGGGTATATGGTATATTTCTGTAAACACTACAGCCACATGTTTGTCCAATGCAGGATATCCATCATCTTGTGTCCCCAGGTCTCTCATTACATGTTAACTACATAATGGGTTAACACCTATGTGGTAATTGGTGGGCACTTACTGTATATCCACGGGGGTTGACTATACACTTTTCTGCAATTAGCTTGCTGACATGGTTATGGCACCAGTTGTGTGTTCCTATGTGGCCCTTTTGTGGGATGCTTGTGTCAGCTGGAGGGTCAGATATGGTGGGCAGTTTGTAGTCCTCTGCAAACATGTTCAGACACAGTCCTTCCATGTTGGCCTGTACCTATGGGACATATATACCAAACGAGGGAGGTCCCAGGACCAAACCTTGTGGGATGCCAGTTATATCTGGTTTGTAGTCTGACATGGCTGCAGCATGTCTGACCATGTCAGTTCTGTCCTTGGTCTGGTTTGCAACCCCTCTACTGACATAGGGGTTTATATTTAAGCTGGTGAGCATATCTATAATGAACACATAGTGTATTGTATGGAAGCCTTTGCAAGGTCCAGCTACACTGTGTGGACCACATTGCCCTCATCAATGACCTTAATGACTGTTTCAAATGAGTCAAATATGTTTAGGGGCAGGATCTGCACTTAAGAAAGACACACTGGGTAGGGTCCGGTATCAGTAGGTCCCCAGTATCTTTATGTCTGCGGTACATGCTGATCCTTTCCATAGCTGTGCAGACCAAGCTTCTCAGGATTCTGGGGTGGTCGTTTTCAGTATCCATTCAGGCAACACCTTTGTTGAGAATGACCACTGTTGTTGTACACTGCTCTTTGGGTACATATCCTGTGGTAAGGCTGACATTGAGCAGTAGTGTGATTTGGCATTCCATTCTTCTTGGAGTCCATGTTGGACTCAGCCCAGGACACCATCTCATACCATTGCTGCTGTGTGTTTTGCTTTGTAGATGCTGGCTGTTACCTCAGCATCTGAAATGTCAGGGGGCCAGCAGTCTGCTGGGATAGATATTTTGCATTCTGGGGGGGGGGGGGTTGCACTGCACCTGTCAGGATGTATGTTGGCAATATGTGTGTGTGTTTGGTATGTTGTTTGTAATATTTGTGTGATTCAGAGCATATCTGTGAATTCCCAACATGGTTCCTACCATCAGTTGAGGAAGCCTTGGGATTATCCTTAGTGTCCTGTACAATTTGTATCTTCATAGGTTCATAGGTTCATACTAGGCTATCCACCCTAGGGCATTTGTAAGCCTAGCCAGAGTGTGTGTGGCTTTCTCCACCCCTTGCTATGTGAATATTATGGCCATTTATGATTTGCTTTGCTGTGCCTCTGTCTGGACGTGACACAGTGAAGACCCCCCAGTGTAAATCTATGATCATCCATACACTTGGCAAGATTCCTGTTGAAGAGTGTCAGTGAGGGGCTCTGCCTAACATGGAGTGGGATTCTGTTCCAGGGTGTGGGGAGCCTCTGGGTTATGTATCTGTCCCTCCATCACATCCTATTTCATTATGTGTTGAGGTTGACATCTCTCACTCTCACAGCTCCGATGGCATTGAGTTTTCTGGGGTGGAGCATGTCCATTACTCCTGCGTTGGACATGGCCTTGCACAACAGACATACAATGCCTCTGTGTAGGTGGTATGTGACTGCATTCAGCTGGGGTGTCTACAGCCAGGCAGCATATGACATATATTTGAGACCCTTTATCCACTTGGTGAGGTACCTTTGAGGTCTTTCTAACTGCTGCAGGTATCAGGTAAGGTACATCCCAAATGAGGCATTGTACTAGATTATGGGTCTGATAAGAGAACAGTATAGGGGCACAATGACCTCTGTTGACGTAGATGTGAATCCTTTCATGATATGGTGTCCAATATAGACAGTCTTCCTAGCCACATTGGCAATGTGAGTGTCACATAACAGGTTACTGTCCACTTGTGTCCCTAGGTCCCTGATTACTCCTTTCATACATAATGGTTTACCACCTATGTGGTAATTTGTGAGCACCTTGTTTGGTATTTGGTGGGACATTCATACTGTCCAGTGTCTTCAGGACGGCTGGGTGGGGTTCCTGTGTGTGAGAGTGTGGTCTGTAGCATGCTACAGACTGTACAGCTGTCTTGCCTACGGTTAGTTGCACATGGTTGGACTCCAGTGCCTTGTGCATTGTCAGTTACCTGGACATATGGGTGTCTGTGCTGAATATGGATAATCACCCTCCTTTTATGTTTTGTTCCAGGTTTTGGGGCCATAACGCATGATATGTGGTATAACCTGGTAGTGCTGGTGTGCTGTCAGGAGGCTTGCAGCGGGTTTCTGTCACTGCACAGACATCGATGTTCTCCATACTGGGGAGGGCCTTGGGAGCATGCATATTGAGGTTTACACATCTGGCATTGGTCAGCATTACCCTTATGTTTCTTTCCACTTATGTTTTCTAGGGTGGTGGGTTAGTCTTTTCAGCCTTGCCTACGAAAGGCTCTATGGAGGTGGCAAAAGCCTTATCCAATATCCAGACGCCCAGGGGTAATAGGTGCAAGCCATCCCTGGAACAGCTGCGTGGCTTGTCAAGCATGACATCCCAAGCAGACAGACATTGGATCCCCTTGGAATGACACCAGTAATTGTGCCACTTGTTATAACTGATCATTCTGTGTTTGTACTGTGGCATCATTCTTGGTGAGGGTAGGATGCTGCGAATGGTCAGTGTCATACCGGCCTGGACTACATAATCAGAGAGCTCATCTATGTCTCTTTTCATGTAGTCCGGGGAGGTACATCTCAGGTCATTCACACCAGCATGGACTATGACTGCATCATATTTCTACTTGCTTTGGGTTGACCTGCATACTTGTGTTATGTGACATATTGTAGCAGCCTACAGGCAGCTTACTGTACCCTTTCCCTTGTTCAGTCTGGTGTGCGGGACAGCAGTGTGTCTCACTATGGAGTCACCTATTACAACTGTATCAGGCATGTTGTTTCTCCTTCTGGCCTGTGACTGTTTGGCACACCAGCTTTGTGTACTATGTGTTGCATGTGCTATGTTTGGAGGTTGTTTGATTGGGTGTCTGCTTTGCAGGCCTTTGTTGGTGTGGTGTGTTTGTAATTCGGGCCTCCGGGAATGTTTTTCTGTGTTTATGTCTTTGGTTTGCAGTTGTCATAGGTCTATGTGGGACTGGGTTTGTAGTGTGTGTGGTTACCTTCTCCTCCTGACTAGTTTTGGGAGTACTGAGTTGAGGGAGCTCAGCCTCCAGTTTGGATAATTGGTTGCATCTCTCACATATATTTGTATTTCTTGGGGGGAGTTGAGGGTTGTCTGTGTACTTGGGGCAGGTGTAACATTGTCTCAAGATTCACAGATTTAACTTGTTGTAGCTGGCCTTAGTGGATTGTATGTGTGGACATATTTTATTGCCATACTACTGATCAGTGATTACTTCTTTTTATGTTTGCTCTATCATGTAGTAGCTTCCTCATTCTCTTGCATGGTTTGGTAATGGCTGGAGTCCACCATGCCAGATGCCTGTGTGTATGGCATTGTGTCTTGTTTTAATTTAGGATTGCATAATCCAAGCATTCCTGGCAGTGTTCATGGAATGCCTGTTTTACAGGTTCTGAGGTGTGGCCCATATTTTGCACCTGCACAGGGCCTTTAATGTATTCCACATCAGTTTGGAGGAGTGCAACTTTTGCTTTATACATGTTTTTCACTGTGGTTTTCTGGCCAGGGATGTGTATATCCAGTGTGATTACTCTATGGTCTGGTCTTACCAGTGAGCAATACACTTCTCATCTTGCCATCCAGTACCCATGTTGCTGATTATCACATCCAGTATGCTTACCCCTCTTGTGGGAGTGGTACGTTGTTCCTGGGCATTTTGGTTTATGGATTCTATGAACTTTTGTCCTACAGTGTTGGAGCTAGTATAATGCTCCCAGTCTATGTCTGGGTATTTTCAGTCACCCAATATAATGTGGTTTGGAGGACTTGATATATTCATGTATTCCAACATAGGCCAGGTGCAGTTCCTGGTGTTGTGATGGTAGTCTGTAGCAGGCTATAAACTGGGAGGCAGTTTTAGCCACTGTTACTTGACCATGGCTAGTCCATGCTGCTTCTTGTTGTGGTACCAACATGGGGGTGTGGTTATCCTTGACAATTATTGCTAGTCACCCTCCTTTTGTAGCTTGTTCCATGTTTTGAGGCTGTACAGCACAGTATGAGGTGTAACCTGGTAGTGTTAGGGTGCTGTTGTGAGCCTTGACCCAGTTTTCTGTTACAGCACAGATATCAACATTCTCCATACTGGGTGAGTTTAGACTGCATGCATCTTGCTGTTTAGACTTCAGGCATTGGGTAGCATTACATCTAGGTTCTTATCCCTTCTGATACCTATGGAGGTAGGTTTGTGTTTTGAGCCTGATCCTATTCAGGGCACGCTGTGGGTAACAACAGCCTTTGCCAGTATCCATACAGCCTGCACTGATGGGTGCACGCCAGTCCTAGCAGGTGGAGCATCATGTCATGCTCAGCATGTCATCCCAGGCTGGCAAACATTGGATCCCCTTTGACTAACTGCAATACTTCAGCTAGTTATTGCAATTGATCATCTCATTGTCATATTGTGGCATGATGCTTGGTGAGGGTAGGATGTTAGTCACAGTCCTCAGGTGTGCATATAGTACATGGTGTTACATTACTTAACACATGGCATTCATGCCTCAGGTGGTGCTGCTGGGCTGCCTCTGTCGGATGCACATATTACACTCCCTGTACATGTTTGTGAGCGGGTCATGTCATTTTAGGCATCCCTGTTATTATTTGAGTGAGTCAGAGGGGGTATCATTCCCAGGGTTCCTACTGAGCCAGTGTATGTGCTATGCGTTGCCTCTTTGCCAAGGCCAGGGCATACTGGGCACGCCTCCTTCTGCCTACTGGGGCAGGCTCAGGTTGTTCCTCCTCTGAGTCACGCTCTGCCTGTGATGGCCTTGGCAATGGTGGGGGGCTGTTTGGCCCAGCCCTATGCTGGTCCTGCTGCAGCTGTTTTCACAAGATCATATTATGTAGAATAGCACATACCATGACAATTTGGGTACATGTAGTTGGTGTGTACTGCAAGGCTCCACCAGATGTGTCCAGACACCGGAACCATGACTTGAGCAGCCCAAACACACGCTCTATTACATTACGCGTTTGTGTGTGTGCCTCATTATGGCATTCCTGTTCAGGTGTGTGTGCATTTCTGATGGGTGTCATCAGCCACGGCTCCAGTGCATAACCTGCATCCCCCACTAGGTGTCCGTGTGGGATGTCCCCATTGGCATATGTCTGGTACAGCTGCGTCAAATGCCAGATGTGGGAATCATGGTAGCTCCCAGGGCAGCCAGCACACGCATTCATTATTATGCCCTGGGCATCACACACGATCTGGCAGTTGATGGAGGGGAAGCCCTTGCGGTTAATGTAGGCCCTACCCTGATCACCGGCTGGTGCTTTGATGTGTATGTGTGTGCAGTCTATTGCACCCACTACCTCAGGGTATTCCGCTATTTGCTGGAAGAGATGCATATTGCTGGCCAATACCTCACGGGCAATGGAGAAATATACATGATCACCGACATGTGCTGACATGGCATTCAGGAACTGGTGCAGTACCCTGGAGGCTGATGCCTGTGATATCCCCATCATATCACCAGTTGGTCTCTGGAAGGTACCTATTGCTAGTATTCTTAGGCCAACACATACCTTGGTTTCCACTGGGATGGGTTCCCCTCTGTTGGTTCTGTGTGTGAGGCATGGTCTGCACAGCTCAACTATTTGCTGCAGGAGGTCTCTGTCCACTCTATAGCGCTCTACTATCTCCAGCTCATGTAACCCGTGGTAGGTGACCCTGGGCCTGTACACTCTTCTCCGTCTCCTCACTGTGGGTTGTCTGGCACCATCTGCATTGTCACCACCCTCAGCAAGTCACCTATGTCTCATTATGACAGCTATGGCAGCCCCTAACATTTCTGCTCTGAGTTCAGCTTTTTCAGTTTTCACTTGTAATAGCTTACTCCAGTCTTGCAGTGTCTCTTGAGAGAAACATCCTGCACTGCTGTTTGCAGAGTTTTAAGTGCTGGGCTGTGCTACTATTCTGCCTGTGTAATTGCCTGCTTCTAATTGTTTTCACCTGCTAGCTCCAGCAGTATTCCCTGCTAGCTTCCTACTAATTCAGTTGCTTCCTTTTTCTTTTCTGTTTCCTCAGGGGGGGGAGCAGCGTGCATACCAGCAGAAACACGCTCACAGTGGCTTACACGTGCGCACATGTGCTTACATGGTTCACAATCATGTTATTTGGGTTAAAATGCACGCACACCCGCGCAAACAGTGTTACAAGTCTGCCAACAGGCTCCCACATGCTCAGTCTGCCCTACATGCGTGCACACCAGCGCAAACAGTGTTAAACATCTGCCAACACACTCCAACCTGCTCAGTCTGCCTTACACGCACGCATACTGTCCTACTCGCGCTTCATGGCGCGCACACGTGTGCATGCACGCCCAGCAAGAAACTTTGGTGTAGGCAACAGTGTACACCTTCCATTTCTTGACTTTCCCATGCTTATGTTGTGGCATTCCTCTTTCCATGATATGTGTCTGACATCTGTCATGTAACACTGAACTCCAATGAACTGCATTTCTTTCTGCCATTCCCCCCTGTGATGTCACCTATCTCCTACTCTGTTCCTCCCCCTTATGTAACTCTTACACTACTCAGAATGTGCTCTTTTGCTATGTGACAGTGGAATTCAGTATCCTAACACTCATTTGCATCAGATTGCCTACTAATGCTTAGTTACATGTCTTAGACTCAGCTTCCCCCCTTAGCAACCACTAAACGGTGGCCATGTTGTTTTTGATCTGCTGGTCCCTGCATTGTAAATCCATGTATTGCATAAAACCCACATTTGTGGGTTTATAACCTTCATTTTTATGTTTTATACAGCGCACCCCGTTTGCGCGGGGTTGCGCTGGGTTTAAACATCGACGAAAAAAAAAATTATTTATTTCTCATATTTGCATCGGGGTACCTTGCCAATGGCCACATATTTGGCCATTGGCATGCTGCCTGACACATATTCACCCTTTATTTGGAGTTGACATGGCTCCATTGTGTTTTTTGCAGAAACGTACTCAGTTGTCAACTCAGTACATTTCTGCAGCTAAAACGGCTCTTACATGGGCTGCTTTGGGCTTCCTGGATCACTAATCTACCTCATTTGCATGCTATTCGGCTGCAAGTGAGGTGATTAGCATATCCACGCCCACTCCGTGTAAGAGACGGTTCAGCTGGTCTCTTACATGGACTTTAGGGCTGTTCCTGGATTGCGAAGGCTGCATGGAGTCTGACACTACTCTTAGACTCCATGCAAGCCTTCGTGAATCCTGCCCATAGTGATTACAATAATATATACTGTAAAGAGTATGTATATAAAAGCAGGAATTTAGTTGGTTTGATTACAGTAACTGTCAGAAAAATATGTATTAATGTGTGTATGCTTAATGCTAATTAGAAGTTAAATGAGTTAGCACGTTTTTCATTCTATTTTATATGCACTGTCTTATATATAAATTGAGTTTCATATGAGAACTGAAAAGATGCTTTGTGAAACTGCAGTGTGCTTTCTGAAACTTGCAAGATGCCCTCTGACCTAGTAATTGCTAACGCAGCAATATTCATGCTTATGCCTTTTGGAAATGTACTTGAGAAGCAGGTGCTTATCTACTAGGTCAGGAGTGAATGAATGAACAATGTTATATCCTGTAAATGTAATGATTCTAAACAATCAGCTCTGTTCGAAGTATGAGAACATGTACAGCTGCAGAAGCTTAGATATAATGTAGACAAAGGATTGTTAGAGAAATGAACTGCTAGCTTTGTGCTTGAATTAGCCATAGTACCTTGAATGGTAACATAACATGTATCTAACCGATGGTAACCAAGGCCACGTTGTTTTCTTAGGAAGTTTCTCACAAAAATTGATAAATCAGCAGAAATTCATGACACTAATGGTCAATAAGTGATGATGAGAAGACTTGTAATTTGCTATGTCAGCTTGGTAGGCAATGTCTTATTAGAAAGTGTATAAAAATGAAAGTATTTCCTGTTTCTAGTTAGACAAACTCTGTAATAGCACGTTTTTGTCTCCTTGCTGCAAGATTAAAGTGCCTTAACCTGAACCTACTGTGTTTTTATCATTTTTAAAGTATATTTTTCCTTTGACAGTTTGGTCCTTCGGACCAGAAAGTACCTCTCACTCTAGGCCTAGGTCAGAATTGGGCCTGGTGGAATGTACCCATACGGAGAAGCGGCCAAATCGGCTCTTCTGTTTTGAAAGACCTCCGACAGCCACTGTTTCTGATCTGGGATTGGAGGACGAGTCAACGATCCAGTGGATCAGCTCACGGAGGGTCAGGTAAAGAGAAATTTGCCTTTTTCTGTTTTAGATCAGGGACTAGTTGCAGAACTGTTTTTTGTCAAGAAGATTTGCATGCGCAGATCAGGGACAAAAAGGTTACTGTCTTGTCATAGATCAGGGAAGCAGAATAGGTAGACAGTTATTCTAGATAAACTGTGAAAAGGTGTAAAATCGTGGTACCATGTGATAAGAAGGGTTACATAACAATTTACAGCTTAGCTAAGGCAACATGGGAAATCAGTGCACGAAAAGTTCCCGAGACCCGCACCTAACCAAAGACGCAAAATATATGCAATTACAGCGTGCCGATAATGTTAAGTACTATACGAAATGGGTTGATAAATACAAATTTGATGGTAATTTAGATAAATCTTTACTTATTAAACTTGTCAGACAACTTAAAACAGATGTGAAAGGTCAGCTAAAGAAGCAACGGCAATTAGGAGTCCCTCAGGCACATAGGTGGCTTGAGGAAGCAAATCGCAGAGAACAAAAGATTAAAAATTCAAAAGCAATGTTCTTAGACAAAGAAGATAATAACTTGGTAATAGCAACAGCCCCTCCTCTGCCCCCTCAGCTTCCCTTACCAGAATATGAAGCGAGTGGACAAGCTGATCCACCTCCACTATACCCAGCTGTTCCTGCAAAATCAAAACCTTTTGTCAGGGATCCTATCGAGACTAGGTCTCGAACACGTAACTTGAGAGGGGAGATTGAATTATATGAAATGAATAAAAATGAGTGAGGAAGAGATATGTTCACTCTTAGAAGTACCAAATCCACAGGCAGGACAGGCAGGACAGGATCTGACTCTTTTAGTTTATAGACCGTGGACACCGGAAGATATCCGGAAAGCCACAGAGGGAATTCCACATCCGAAAGTTAATTTTAGAAAGTTCTTAGAAGACTTACAGGGCATGAGGTTAAGTTACCATTTGAATGGAGAAGAGGTAGAAAAGGTAGTTAGACACATTGTAGGTCCAGATTGGCACATGATCAGTGGCAACTGGAATCCCCTTGACGCAGAGCTCAGACTACTCCCACATAGTAATGCTGAACTGGACAACAGAGTGAAAGGTCTGATAGACCGAATCTCTGAAAAATGGAAGCCTAGGGCTGATTGGACTTGCATTAATCAGTGCATACAACAAGAAGGTGAAACTGTTGATAGATATTATGCTAGATTAATAGAATGCTTTAATAACCATTGTGGAATGCAAGTACCTGAAGATCAAACACGATTCCCCATATGAGCAACAGCTAAAGAATGCGTTCTTAAAAGGCAGTATTACTCCCATTAGCAGCTTTATTACAAAGCACATGGTAGATCATCATACAAGTAGATTACATTCATTACTTGAATATGCAAGACATGCCGAAAGGCATTTTAATAGCAAAAAGAAAAAGAAAGCTCAAGTATTTGCAGTAGAAGATGGGTTAGAAATCTTTGTAGTACAAACCGGGAAGAAGGGTATGAAAAATGCCCAGGGAAACAAACAATCTGATAAACGATCAGAAGATTTTGAAGAAAGGAAGAAAAGGGGTGAATGTTTTAAATGCGGGAAAAAGGGACATTTGGCAAGGGGATTGCAGGCTAAATAAAAAGGTAACTACGGAAGATAAGGAGGGTGAAGAATGACTATATGATAGTCATGAATCATTGAATGAGAATAGACAGGGAAAGACAAATGCAAATGTGGTAGCAAGGGTAGAGGATGTGACAGATGGGGTAGAGGATGTACATGAATTCATAGATGATGAAGAAAATGAAATTTTGGACTTAGCATTATTGAGCCTAGAGCTCTACTTAGCAGACACAAAACCAGAAATTACGCTTCTGGTAGAGGGGAGGGAAGTCAAATTTTTGTGTGACTCAGGGGCTTCACAGACCCTGATACATCCTTCCAAACTACCAGAAGATTCAATATCACCAGATTACATACTAGTGAAAGCAGCTAATGGACAGCTGTATCAGGAGCCACTCTCCCATGACATAGCAATAACTGACCCCGTTTCAGGAATGACCCAGAAAAGCAAAATAGTTGTTTCTGCAAAATGCTTATTAAATCTCTTGGGCAGAGACTTAATGCAGATATTTGGCATAGCCGTAGTTCCAACCATGCAGGGTATGGAAGCACAGTGACAAATGGAAACTTTTGTGGTGCGACCGGAGGGTGAAACATATTATTGGTACAGCCAGGTCTTAGTTACCACTGGTCCAGGGGCAGTAACCGAAGAACTGATGAATGTAGCCATCAGGAAATCCCCATCCCTTGACACTGATAAACAGCATTTGTTGCATTGTACTCTATATTACTGTAATAGACCAGGACCTGACAAAGAATATGAGCAAGAGTTGTTTAAAAACCATGCTAATAGGCTAGTATTACGAAATTTGTACTGGGCCACAGAAGGAAACAGTGTAATAAGCTGTTCACTGCCCCAGGAGTTTTTGACACACTACAAGTCTAATCGATTTCCACATGTAAGCTTAACTAAAAATAGAAATTTGAAGTGGGCAGACTTAGGAGAAAAAGTCACGAGGTGGGAAAAACAGACAGACTTAGAACCCTCTGAACAAGGAGTACAGAAGCAGAAATTGAATTGGATAACACAGACACATCCAGCTGTGCACTCACAGGCAAGTGAGGATAGCTGAGTATTACTCTTACTGGAGGAAGAGGAAAAAGCCTTACGAGACATACCAGAGATTCTCTGGTCGACAGGGAAATCAGATGTAGGACTTATTTGTACAGCAGGACCAGTTACTATTATGCCAAAATCAGCATTTAGACCTCAAAAAAGACAGTATCCCTTGAGAAAGGATGCAGAGATAGGAATCAAACCTATAATAGCAGCCTTACTTAAGGAAGGAGTCTTAATAGAATCTCCCGATTCACCATGTAATACACCCTTATTTCCTGTTAGGAAAGCAAATGGGGAATGGCGTATGGTCCAAGATCTACAGGCTGTAAATGACACAGTTATACCCAGGGCACCAGTGGTGCCAGATCCACACACCTTATTGAATGATTTGAAACCTCAGCAGAAGTATTTTTCTGTGGTAGATATTAGCAATGCATTTTTCTCAATACCGATACACTCAGACAGCCAACATTGGTTTGCCTTTACATTTCAGGGGAAACAGTATACATATACGAGATTACCACAGGGATATTGTGAAAGTCCAACAATATTTGCACAAGAAATGGCAAGTAGCCTGGCGGGATTTATCCCACTGAAAGGTAGTCAGATTTTTCTTTAGGTAGACGACATTCTGCTGGCAGCCCCCACCCAGCAAGAATGCAGAGAAGATACCATAGCATTATTACAATTTTTAGCTACTCAAGGACACAAGGTGAACAAAAACAAACTGCAACTTTGGAGAAAACAGGTTAAATACCTGGGATATGTAATATCCAAAGAAGGCAGAATATTAGACGAAGACAGGAAAACGGCAATATTACAAGCACCTAGACCAACTACCAAGAAGGAAATTATGTCCTTCCTGGGAACTACCAACTTTTGTCGGAGTTGGATACCAAATTATGCTTTGGAATCTGCTCCACTGACTAATTTGATATTCAAAAAGCCGATGGCAGCACAGGATTCATTACAATGGACACCAGAAGCAGAAGCAGCTTTCTGCAAACTGAAACAACTGATAGCATCTTCCTTAGTTTTAGGATTACCAAACTATCATAACCGATTTTTCCAAACTGTAGACTGTAAGCAAGGTTATATGACATCAGTGTTAACACAACAGCATGGGGACAAACAATGCCCCATAGCTTACTATTCATCACAGTTAGACCCAGTGGCGCGATCCTTGCCCCACTGTGTATAAGCAGTAGTTGCAGCTGCAATGGCAGTGCAGGCTTCAGCCTCGGTAGTGTTGTTCCACCCTCTCACATTGAGAGTGTTTCATGCAGTCGCAATTATTTTACTGCAAGAAAAAGTAGCATATCTTTCTCCTGCTAGACATCTTTCCTGTATGACTATACTGTTAAGCCAACCTCATATGACAATTGAATGATGCACAACTTTGAATCCGTCAGCCTTGCTCCCAACCCCTGCAGATGGCAAACCACACTGCTGCCTGCAGGAGATTGAGCAAAAGACACTACCTAGGAAAGACCTTACAGATGTTCCCTTGGATGATGCTGAGGTGACATACTATGTAGACGGCTCGTGCAGGAGGGGTCCTACAGGACAGAACCTAGTGGAGTATGCAGTAGTTTCTGATACCGAGATTTTAGAAGCGAAGTCTTTACCACACAACTTATCTGCACAAGTAGCAGAGTTGATTGCCTTGACGAGGGCATGTACCTTAGCAGAAGGTAAGAAAGTAAATATTTTTACTGACAGCCAGTATGCTTTTTCTACTGTACATGTTTCTGAGCAGCAGTGGAAAAATAGAGGAATGATAATATCAACTGGTAAACGAATTAACCATGTGCAATTTATTTTAGATTTGTAGCTATTTGCAAATGCGTAGCTCATACCAAGCAACAGGATAGAATTTCAGAAGATAATGCAAGGGCTGATACAGCTGCAAAACAGGCAGCTTCAGCTTAGAAAAGTTTTTCTTTTGATTGAAGAATTACAACCTTCTGAGATTTTAGATTTAGAAATGTTAAAAACAATGCAGACACTTACTACAAATATAGAGAAGCAAAAGTGGATAAAATGAGGAGCAATCCTTGAGAAGGGACTGTACATCTCCAAAGAGAAGAAACCAATCTTACCATCTAACTTGTTTAGATATGCAGCTTTGTTGAACCATGGGCAGAGCCATGTCTTAACAGGGGGGATGGTACAGTTAGTGAATCGAGTGTTTACGATGTATGGATTTACTAATTACACAAAAAATTTTTGTGCAGCATGCCATGTTTGTAACAAGCATCATGCACAAGGGGCATTGAAACCTAAGCAAGGGAGTTTCCCTACACCACCGTATCCGTTTCATAGTATTTGTATGGATTTTATAGAACTGAACAAATGCGAAAATAAAAAGTACTGCCTTGTCATTATAGATATATTTTCCAAATGGGTGGAAGCTTTTCCAACTAAAGATCCAGATGCAGCTACTGTTACAAAGGTCCTTGTTAAAGAAATTATACCTAGATTTGCCATACTGGAAAAGATTTATAGTGACAATGGTACACATTTTGTAAACCAAACAATACAACAACATAGTTGCTATTTCGGGATATCATTAAAAAACCACTGTGCATACCACCCCAAATCTGTAGGATTAATAGAGAGGCATAATGGGGTGTTGAAGAGTGAGCTTAGGAAATTGATTAGTGAGACACAGAAGAACTGGGTGCACTGTTTGCCTCTGGCACTGCTGAGCATGAGAACCGTTCCAAATGCAAAAGGATTAACTCCTTTTGAAGTTTTGTTTGGGAGGGCATATTATACACCTCAATGGAAACCTCTCATGTCTGCAGAGCAGGAGGTTGACAGTTCACTTGCAGGGTATATGAGGTGATTTTTGAATAACAAACTTTTGCAGTTAAATTCTGTTTCAGATAAAGAGCAAACGAAGTCAGAAGCAGCAGTAGCCCCAGGCACCTGGGTCTGGGTGAAGATTGTGAAGAAAAAGAACTGGAGTTGTCCGAAGTGGGAAGGGCCATACCAGGTACTACTGTCAACACCCACTGCAGTCAAGATCGCGGAGCAAGCATCCTGGATTCATTTGACACACTGTAAACTGGTTATGAACTTTGAACTGGACAAAAACCTTGTTACTGTTGTACAACGAGAACAAAATGACCAGGTATAGAGCGAATAGAGACATTGAGCAACCTCAGAAAACTTGCATGATCATTTTGATAGCTATGCTAATTACATTGTTCTTTTTGTTGTGGCCTTTCCTTTTTCCTGCCACAAAAGTTGAATTGAAATACCCAAGATGTGACCAAGAAGACTGTTAAAAAACCTGAGATTCCAATGGGACAGATTGAGGTGGGCTGAAAAGACCATCATAGTGTGGGTACCAAACTTACGCACATGGACTTGAGTGACACTGTCATATCGTGGGCAGGCATATTACCTGCATATGGTGCAGTTAAATCGATTTGGGAGCTGCAAAAACTGTCTAAACTTCTCGAAGTGATGAGTAATGCAACTTTCTCTGCTCTTGAACTGATAACTGATGAACTGAATGCTATGAGAACTGTAGTGCTCCAGAACCGAATGGCTCTTGCCTTCACCCTAGCGGCGAGGGGTGGGACGTGTGCTTTAATCAAAGAAGAATGCTGTGCGTTTATACCAGATCATCAGCATGAAATTAATGACCACCTTGAGGTAATTCAGCAAGTGTCGGCCATGACCAAACCAGGCCCAAACCCTCTTATGGGCTTTTTCCAGAATTTGTTTGGGGGGGTGGGGTTCCATCCTAATGAACATCTTGATTGCCATTGGTGTGGGATTACTCCTAATAGGAGTTTGTGTTTGTTGTGGAATCCCCTGCATGAAGAAATTAATCAAAGAATTTATAGACATATCAGTTTCTGAGACTATGTATCAGAGTACTGAATCTGAAGAGCTGCTAGAATGTGAAACACTTTCATAAAGTTTAAACTGAATGACTTTCTTAACTGCAAATCCTGATTGGAAGAGGTTAGGAAAAGAAGCAAACTGTTTATTCTTTTTGAAAATAGAATTAAAAAGTATTAACGGAGGGAAATGTCAGACAAATATGTATTAATGTGTGTATGCTTAATGCTAATTAGAAGTTAAATGAGTTAACACGTTTTTCATTCTATTTTATATGCACTGTTTTATATATAAATTGAGTTTCATATGAGAACTGAAAAGATGCTTTTTGAAACTGCAGTGTGCTTTCTGAAACTTGCAAGATGCCCTCTGACCTAGTAATTGCTAGTGCAACAATATTCATGTTTATGCCTTTTGGAAATGTACTTGAGAAGCAGGTGCTTATCTGCTAGGTCAGGAGTGAATGAATGAACAATGTTATATCCTGTAAATGTAATGATTCTAAACAATCAGCTCTGTTCAAAGTATGAGAACATGTACAGCTGCAGAAGCTTAGAGATAATGTAGACAAAGGATTGTTAGAGAAATGAACTGCTAGCTTTGTGCTTGAATTAGCCATAGTACCTTGAATGGTAACATAACATGTATCTAACCGGTGGTAACCAAGGCCACGTTGTTTTCTTAGGAATTTCTCACAAAAATTGATAAATCAGCAGAAATTCATGACACTAATGGTCAATAAGTGATGATGAAAAGACTTGTAATTTGCTACGTCAGCTTGGTAGGCAATGTCTTATTAGAAAGTGTATAAAAATGAAAGTATTTCCTGTTTCTAGTTAGACAAACTCTGTAATAGCACGTTTTTGTCTCCTTGCTGCAAGATTAAAGTGCCTTAACCTGAACCTACCGTGTTTTGATAATTTTTAAAGTATATTTTTCCTCTGACAGTAACATATACAGCATGTATACATAAAAGCAGGAATCTAGCTGGTTTGATTACAGTAATATATACAGAATATATACATAAAAGCAGGAATTTAGTTGGTTGCCAGATGAATTCAGAGAAGTATAAACAGAGATATATTAATCAACATTATTGTACAGTATAAACAGAGATATATTAATCAGCATTATTGTATAAGTATCAAGTGATGAAAAAAAAATAATTATGGAGAAAATATCATCAGTCAACATTAGCAAAAAGCACAGGCATTTAGTTATCATATAAGGCAAAGGAAGAGGTTAGGTTATAGAGCAGGTACATAGCCAGGAAGATTTGAGATGATTTTTCAGTATGTGTTTGAAGGTGGTGGTGGTGCTGCTGCTGCCTGTGTTTCTTATAGAAGGTGGAAGTAAATTCCATAGTCTGGCGATGGTGAAGGAGTAGAGGCATTGACCAGCAGGTAAGGTGGGCTTTTCTGCATTTAGAAGTAGATTATTTTCAGAACTTAGTTGCCTGCTAGGTTGGTATTTGGCAAATAGAGTTGAGAGAGCAGGACAATCTGTGGGTCTGTAGATTATTTTGTGCACTGTAGTTAGTTGGGTGAATGAGAGATGGTGGGGGAGTTCCAGACGGGTCAATATTACAATGTCGAAGGATTGTAATATCAACCATCAAATGAATGACACATATTCATCGAAATGCATTTAAGTGATTTGATGGATACTTTACAGGGCAAAGGTATAGTTGGCCACCTACACAGTGTTGCCCTTTTCTCCACTGTAGTGTGATCTTGGAGTTGGTATATTTAGTTAGCGGGGTGTAGGGGGCTGTGGGAGATGTGGGGGGTGGCAAAGCCCCCCACATAGTTATATATGTGAGTGTGTGTGTGTGTTTGAGCAAACAAATTCTTTCCCAGTTAAAGAATTTGCTGCTTTGACCATTCGTACTTTAGTACAATTGGTCTTTACATGTTGACAAGGAGGCATTTGCTTAAACCCCTCTTTGGTGTTTTAATATAGACACATTACAGACAGCCTAATTGTTTCAGTGAGTTACAGTGGTAGGATGAGAATTTGGCCTTGGTGGCAAATTTGGCTATTCTGTTGTAACCCACATCAAGTTTGGATTTTGTAGAATTTTGGATATTAGTGCAGAGGGGGGGGGGGGCACCATAAATGAGAGAGGGTAATAAAAACATAGTTGCAAGGGTTTGTCTAGTAGAGAGGCTAAGAAAGTCTTAGTGTCTGTAGACTATACTGAGCTTTTGATATGTTTTTTTTATGTTACTGCTTATGTGTAGGTCAAAGTTAAGGTGTTCATCTATAATAATGCCTAGTAATTTACTGTGTGGGACAACTTCTGTAGTGGTATTGTCTTGGGCTTGTATAGTGAAGAGTATTTTTTTATCTAGGGGAATGTTTTTCTTAGGGGTAAAAATTACTAGTTTAGTGTTTTTTTGGATTTAGGGCAATATGATTTTTAAGCATCCAGGATTCAGTAAAGGTGATGACATTCTGGGTGATTTGCTGGAGTTCAGAGCTGGAATTTGCAGTGCATATTATTGTAGAGTCATCAGCATACTGGATTACTGAGCACTGTGGCAGAGTGGAGTGAAAGTTGTTAATAAAGATGCTAAATAAGAGAGGGCCAAGTATGGAGCCTTGTGGTACCCCTGTGAAAGTATAAGGAAGGAAGAGTAAGATTGTTACTATTTGGTGGATTGCTGCCTATTATAGCTGTTGAACCATTGTAGGATAGGTGGGGAAATGTGCAGGGTGGATAGTTTAGAGAGGAGGATAGTGTGGGAAATAGTACTGAAAGCTTTGGAGAGGTTGAGGAAAAGAGAAGTGATTATTTTACCAGAATCATGTGCCCAGTTAACTGCATCAAGGAAGGAGAGGAGGGCTGTAGTGGTGCTGTGTCCTGGTCTGAAACCATGCTGAGCAAGTAATAGAATTTAGTTTTCAAGCAGGTGGTTGACGAGTTGGGCATGGATACATTTTTCCAGTATTTTAGAGAGGGGTGAGGGAATTGTTATGGGTCAAAAGTTTATGGTGTCTGTGTTGCTGCCGCCTTTGTGTAATGTGAGAATGAATGCTTTTTTCCAGATGTCTGGGACAAGGGAATCTTTAATCAATCTGTTAATGAGTATGCTGATGGGATAAGCTATAGAGTTTGCAGCTAGCTGCAAGAAGTGTGGGGGTAGATTGTCAGGGGCTAGAGTACAGGGTTTTAGCTTAAGTAAAAGTTTTTTTTATTGTGGCATTGGATATTAGGGAGAATTTTAGGTTAAAGCTGAGGGATCATAACCAGCTTTTCATGTTTTCAGCACGGATACCAAGATTCATATTTTGAGCTTTGCTCTCAAGTAGAAATTCTTGGCATTGTCTCCAACACATAATAAGCTGGTTATGACTGGAGACCCAATAATAATCCTTTGTGTTATCAACTGGTAAGCTATAAATACTCAAAAAATTTACAGAATATTTCAGTCAAAAACTCTGATTTTCATAGTGGGATTTGATATGGAGCACACACTAAGAGATTATTAATCATTTTAAATGGTCTTGTTAGAGGTAATGGCTGCAGTGTGAAGGCTTGTTAAGTTAGAAACCTAATGAAATTCAGTGGTGTTAGAGATTATAAAGAAAGTAAGTTAATGTACTGTTCTTTCTAGACAGTGAAATTTATTTACAAGTCTGTTTTGTAAAAAGTATTTTTCTGAGTTCCCAAGCATTATTAATGACTTAATAAAGGTCTAATTTGGGTGCTTGGTATTTATTTTTAGGTAAGGTTATGTTAACCAAGATCACTGAACAGCTGTGAATGAGTAAGTTATTTTTATAGGTAACATTAATATGGATGTTTGCTGGATAGTGCACAAATGACAAAGTATAATTAATGTAACACTTTCACTGTACAGCCACTCCCAGTATTATCCATCACCCACCCTCTAACTATTTCTCACTCTCCACCTCAGTATCCATCTCTGTTTATCGAATATGTTATCAGTTGCCAACTACATAAAAACATAAAATAGCATTAAAATATAACAGACTTACGATCACATTTATTAAACATATGAACATGCCCATAGCCAAATTAGCTCTGAGTGGTGATATACACCCAAATCCAGGTCCTAATATATCCAACTCCACACCCAACAACATGTCTATAGCTTCCTCCTTCGCACAACTAGCATCTAACAGAAAATCATCTGACCGCCTTCGCCTGAACCTAATTATCAGACGTATAGCCAATAAAACCCATGACCTCCACTCTAACATCTCTATACTCCCAGATATTATCATCTTGACAGAAATCTGGCTCAAACCCCACATTAAAAGAGAGGAAATACTCCCACCAGGCTAAAACATACTTTGCCTGGGCAGGATAGGCAAAAAAGGAGGTGGTGTAACTCTAATGTTTAAACACTACCTAAACATCCACACCCTTAACTCATGAGCCCCTCAGATTGGTAATGAAGAGATCCTATACACCAACCTCAAACTTAACTAAACAAATCAATAAACATAACTGGGTGCTACTTCCCACCTGGCCATCACATTCCACTCCTGCTACCAGCTGGTTTCATAGCTACCTAGATGGTCGCCTACAATCAGTTGTGTGGCACAATGACCTATTACCTTGATTTCCTGTCTCTCTTGGCATTCACCAGGTCTCCATCCTTGGACCACTGCTTTTCTCACACTTTACCAATAATCTAATCATAGCCACCAAGCAGATCACTCTCATACAATATGTAGATGACTCAACTCTCATCTGCTCTGCCCCACCTTTACCAGAACTTCACAAATTAATGCAGGAAGCACACACACACACACACACACACACACACACACACACACACACACACACACACACACACACACACACACACACACACACACACAGAACCCAGCTGTATCTCAAGATGCCAAAAACTAAATGAAAGCCTAACCTCATACATGTAATTTATTATGCAGGTCCCCCCACTAACCACAATAGTTCAAACATAGAGAGTTATCATTCAGTGACAGTGGTAAGAATCCAGGTTACCACAGGATCAATTCAAACTCAAAATCTCAGAAGAGCAAACTGGTCTGGTAAATGTATAAACATTTTAATAATTGGTGACATCATTATGCATAAGCAATCATATACCTCACAGGACTACATAAGGAGTTTGTGATACTGTAATGCCAGTCTACAGCTAAAATTAAGAACTCAGCTCGATTGAAAATAATGAAGCCTAATTAAGACATGTTCTTTGTTCATGCTGGAATTAATTATCTAAGAAATTCCTCTGTCCTGAATATGCAAGAGGATATAGTAGGATTATCAAAAATATTAGCAATCATGAGAAAAATACATCTGCTTAGCACAATTCTACTATCACCTCGTGGTATGAATTGTGCAAAACCATTTTGGCTTTCATTCAGTCATTAAGAAGGTTGTAGACTGGTAAATAAGTATCTGGCAGTGTGGAGATAAATGAGCAACTAAATAGAGTGCTTTGCATCCAATGAAATTCACCTCCTTACCTTGGAATTACAAGTACTGAATGGAAATTTTGTATCCCCATGATATGTTTAGGCCTCTTCAAACTCCAAAAAAAATGTACAATAAAAGAGTAAAAAAAGATATCAGAGGTGAAGGTAATTTTCTTCTTCTTGATGGATATTGATTACTATAATATACTCTAAATGAAATGTGGTTCAGATATCCAAAATGGTTATAACACGGTCTAGGGTATGCTTTTTTTGTTGTAGAATTGATAGGTCAGGTGGCATTGTTTCAAATCATGTAAAAGAACAACAAAAGGTCAGAAGCCAGGGAATATACACCATTTATGTGCCTCACAGATCAAAAGAATATCCGGACTGTACCCCAGTATGTAAAAATCAGTGAAAATATAATTGTTATGGGGGGTTCCTTTAATTTAAGCGAACACTTAAATTTGCAAATGCTGTTTTGTTGAGCATGATTACGCGATATGGCAAAATGTCGAAAGCATACAACAGCGATTTTTTTCCTAAGGGAAAAAATCTCTGGGCCAGTTTCGAAACTTTGCCATTTCCTCCACTGTGGTGTGATCTCGGAGTTGGTATATTTAAGTGGGGGGATGTGTATGGGGCACAACCCCCCGCATCGGGAAGTGTTGGGGGCAAAGCCCTCCACTTTATTTTATGTTTGGATTTTTTTTTTTTATACAGAGCAGTGATTTTTTTCGCTGATCCGTGTGTTCGACATTTTTAATTTTTGGTTTCTTTGGGTCGATTATATAGCGTTCGCAATTTAGTGTGTTTGCTTATATAATATAGACCCATTATGGGGAGGTTATAACAACACAAGAACTAAGTTGGCAAACTACTTGGAATAAAATAGATATAACAAACATTACTCTACAATATGAATCTAAACAATTTGAAACGTATGTAAAAAGAGTATTGATAAGAATCAAAAACTTTACAAATCTAAAAATAAAACATAAAACTGTTTACAATTTGCCAAGTAGTTGAACCATGTCATAACTGAAGACTGTATTAAACTCCTTTTTGTTTACATGTGAAACAAAAAAGAGCAAGTGACAATTTTTATATTTAGTAATCTAGTGTAACATCCTTGCATAATCTTCACACCTAATATTACTTTCCATAGCCTTTATGCCCATTGCAACATGCTTAGGTAATCATGGCACTTAACATTTAGTTTCATAAGTTCATAGGTAGATACTAGGCTATCTGCCCAGGGGCATTTATAAGCCTAGCCAGAGTGTGTCAGCTTTCACTGCCCCATTGATTAATTAACTGAGCCTCTGTCAAGAAGAGCCAATGAAGTGATCCCATGAATGTATTTTCTGTTACCCATCCACTCGTCAAGGTTTCTCTTGAAGAGTGTTAGTGAAGGGCTCTGCCTAATGTAGTTAGAAATTTTATTCCAAAGCATGGGGAGTCTCTGTGACAGGAATCTATCCCTCCAACTTTGTATGACCTACACTCATGCTTTAATATCCTTCTACCCACCTATCTTCATCTCCCCTAAATATACTATCCTCTTTAACATTACAGAACAGGCATTACAAAAAGAAGGGCTACACCACTGATATTAATCCCAACAAAAATGGGATCATACATCTTGAAACAGCAGTGCATTTTCCACCTACTCTCATAAATACCAGCTCATCCTACATACTGGGCAGTAAAAGTTGATTCAATATCAGCTTATATATATGTATATACATATATAACACAGCCCTATAAAACATGATTGCACTATATTACCTTAACAGTTTTCTGATAAAAACGCTATTATACTAGACCACTGAAATATGAGTCTACATACTACCTTTTTAAATGGTGCTTCTTCTATCATCCCAAACAATACTTAAACAGAGACCAAAAAGAGAACAAATTCTCAGAATACTAAAGGAAAACTCTTTCATCAAACTACAGATAATCATATGCTAGCATGTTGCTTAACAGCACCTTAAAAAAAAAAAAAGAAAGAAAAAAGCTTCTGTTTCATCCCTCCAGCTGCCCACCCTGACCAGACAAACAAAAACCAAAGAGCACACACACCAAAAATATTTTTGCCATATTATTTATTATTTATTTATTTACATTTGTTTACTGTGCAATTCCGACTGGACACAGGTCTGTTTTCAGTGGAGGCCTGGGGAGAAAATCTCCACACAAGCAAAACAAGAAACAGATACAATGCAAGTAAAATCAGTAGCAAGCAAGAGTGTGTGAAGAATCAGTTAGATACAAAAAAGATGCAATACATTTGAAAAAGTACAAATAAATTTAGAAAATGACAATATAAGTTCTTGCGGTAGCATTGTCGCCTCACAGTAAGATGCTATCCGGTTCAATTCTCAGCTAGAGCGTCTTCTGCATGGAGAAATGCATGAATGGGTGTACCTTCGTTGAAGGTTGTGCATCAGGGTAACTCGGCACGTAAAAATCAACTACCAATCATTAACGGATCGGAGTTCCGCTGTGGCGACCCCTAACCGGAAAAAGCCGAAAGACACAACAACAACAATATAAGTATAAGTTGGCATAGAATGCTCAGAATTATATGTAGTTAAGTAAGTTTAGAAAAAAAAATAAAAACAAACCATTACACCTGCAAACTGTTTGATGTGTCAGTTGTAGCTGAGTACACTAACAAATGTATAGTTGATAAACATCATATGGTGATGTAAGCAGGAGGGACAGAGGGGAAAAAGGGGAGAAGGGAGAAGATATAATGGTGAGGTAAAGGTAGGCATGGTGGCTAATGAAAGGGAAGGCAGGAGGGGAAGTAATTGAGGAGAAGTGAGTCTTAGTCAGGATTGGAACAAGGACATAACCAGTAGCTTTTTAAGTGGGCTTTTAGTTTGGCTTTGAAATGATGGGATGGAGGGTAAGGTGGTAATTGGGGGGGGGGGTATTCCATAATTTGGATATTTAGCAGGAGAAAAAAGCTTCTCTGGCTGAGTTCATAACTTTGGTAATGTGGAGTAGGTTTTTGGTGCTGGAGTGTAATGATCAAGTAGTATAATAGGGGTGGAGAAGGTTTTGAAGGGAAGGGACATTTTGAGGATGGTTTACTAATTTGTGGGCGAGGAAAAGCTGATTGAGTCTGAGAAGTTGCGGGAGTTCACGCCAGTCGAGTTCTATAAGAGAGTTACAGTGATGGCTGCAGTAGGAAGATTCAGTGGCAAATTTGACTATTTTGTTGTAGCAGGCCTCTAGCTTGTTTAGGTCAGTTTGTCTAAAATTGGTAAATACAGAAGAGGCCTAGAGTAAGGTTGATATGAGGTGGGAGTTAGCTACTGAGATTCTAGCTGCTTTGGTAAGGAATTTGTTATTTCTATACAATGAATCTAGTTTTTGTGAACTTTTTTTATGGTTAGAGAGATGTGAGTGTCAAATTTGAGCTGGTTGTCAATTTCAACGCCAAGTAGTTTGGTGTGATCTTTAGGGGAGATTATAGTGTTGTCACTGGCCAGAATATTGAAGTGGGGGGTAGTTAGGCTGGGTTTAGTGGGCTAGAATATGAGGAGATTTGTCTTGTTAGGGTTAAGTATAAGCTGGGCATTGGATAGCTGGTTTTCAACAGAGGAAAAGGCTTCCTGCATTAATTTGTGAAGTTCTGGTAAAGATGGGGCAGAGCAGATGAGAGTTGAGTCATCTACATACTGTATGAGAGTGATCTGCTTGGTGGCTGTGAACAGATTATTGGCAAAGAGTAAGAAAAGCAGTGGTCCAGGGATGGACCCCTGGGGAATGCCAAGAGAGACAGGAAGTCAAGGTGAAAGGTCACTGTGTCACACAACTGATTGTAGGTGACCATCTAGATAGCTATGAAACCAGTTAGTAGCAGATTGTGAAAAAGATTGGTTTGAGAGAACAGAGAGTAGTTATTATGTGAGACCATATCAAAAGCCTTGGACAAGTCCAGAAATGTGCCAGAGGAGAATAGGCCATTGTTTTTGTGGTGAAGAATAGTGTTAGTGAAAGAGCGTAAGGCTGTGGTAGTACTATGGAATGGTCTGAAGCCATGTTAGGTGCTGGAAAGAAGGTTATTAGCTTGCAAATGGTGTAGAGCTTGAGAGGGAATGTATTTCTCAAGTATTTTGGAAAGTGGAGAAAGGATGGCTATGGGGTGGTAGCTGAAGAGCTCAGTGGAGGAGAACAGGCCATTGTTTTTGTGGTGAAGAATAGTGTTAGTGAAAGAGCGTAAGGCTGTGGTAGTACTATGGAATGGTCTGAAGCCATGTTAGATGCTGGAAAGAAGGTTATTAGCTTGTAAATGATGTAGAGCTTGAGAGTGAATGTATTTCTCAAGTATTTTGGAAAGTGGAGAAAGGATGGCTATGGGGTGGTAGCTGAAGAGCTCAGTGGAGGAGCCCCCTTTATGTGGGATTATGTGGATTATTTGGGATATTTTCCAAAGTGAAGGGTCATAGCATTCTGATAAGGATATTTTATTAAGACAGAGACAGGATATGCCAAGCAGAGCACCAGCTGCTAATTTCAGGTATTCACAGGGGTGGTTATCCACAGAAAGTTTTGTAGGCTTAAACTTTTTATTATGGAGGTGGGCAAAGGAGAAAAAGAAAAGACAGAGGACAGAGTATTTAGATTTGATGTATTGGGGGTGGGTGGAGGTGGGGTTTTGTTGTTTGGACAAAGATAGAATCGATTCAGTAAAGTGTTTGTTGAAAGAACTAGCAATACTACAGGACAAAGGGAGAGATGTGGGTGGGGGCTGCCAACTTTAACTAGGTGGTGAATTGAGTTTATGGAGGACTAGAACTGCTTAGGGTTGTTTAGAGAGGAGTTTAGGGCAGTCTGGTAAAACTGGGCTTTGTCGAACTTTATATGCTTTTGACCCTATTAAGCAATTCAAGGAATGTCTGTCTAGAGGGTTGTTTTTTGGTAAGGCGCCAGTGGTCCCAAGCCTTTTCTCTAAGCTTCATCAGTGACTTAGTGTTTTCTTTGAAGCCAAGGGGCAAAGCTTGACTTGACTCTTGCACTTCTTATTGGAGCATGAGTGTTAAGGATGTTTAGCAATGTTGAACTGAAGAAATGAACTGCTTCATCTAGGTTGTGGTACTTTAGTGTTGACCAGTTACAGTTTTTTAGTGAAGATGTAAAAGAGAGGGGGTTGAAGTTTACCTTGTTATGAATTTGCTGATAGATGATGGGTTTGGTAATGTATGGTTGGTGCCTCAGAAGGAATGTTGGATTGTGGTCACTGAGGCTGTCTAGTAAACAGCCAGCAGTGTATGACTGTAGAGCTTTATTGACTAGTATCCAGTCAAGAGAGGAAGTTTGTTGGACTTTTTATCAGTTCGGGTAGAGGACCTTATGAGCTGTGAGAAACCTTGAAGGTTAAGGAGGTTGGCTGGGTGATTGTTGATATAAGAGAGCCAGTTAATAGTGAAGTCCCGTAGAATTAAGGTTTCATTTCCCAACTGAAATGGC
>NC_056744.1:1379623856-1379660656 GCF_019279795.1 Protopterus annectens | reverse complement strand
ACAGGGGCTTCACACACTCATTGGCGACTTCCATGCCTTTACTGGCACCCTTGTTGGGCGTCTGTGTGCCACAGCACACCACATCCACATGATGGCCACCTGTCATACCATTGCATGGGTGGTTGGTGTAGTACAGAGGGTAACAGATCAGACACTATCCCCACATTGCCCTTCAGCACCATTCCACATTCTGGTATTGGCAATGTACACATCCACCATCACATCATACCCTGTGTCTCAGGATGTTAGGCAATGTGACTCCTGGACAGGTCACACAGTGGTGCAAGCATATCATGCTACCTACGACATGTAAGGTACATGTGGCATTACACAGTCCTCAGTCATGTGTCCCCTCATGTTCACTATTTGCTTACATACACAACATGCTGTCACTGAGTAATGTCCATGTCTACATGTCCCACATCTACATACCTGGCAGCATTCTAGCTCCAGCAGCTCATACTGCTAACATCCATGCAGGTGTCGGTGTGGCAGATATATCGTGTAGATGTCATTGTGTCAGATACATCACGGATGGTGCATACACATCACCTTTGCATAGCGACAGTCATCCACTGGGTATCACGCGGATACTGTCCCTATACATGCATATCACATTGTACATGGTTGCTGTACACACACATGCCCCACATGGTGCTGTGGTTGCCATATTCCACTGTGGCGTGGGTACACATCTGCAGGGCCACACATATCTGGACTATGTGTGTTGCTGGGACATTGGTAGCCTTTGTACTTGTGCCATACACACATCTACACACAGGCAGGGTTACTATAACACATTCATGGTGTGCCTTCCACAATGGCTACAACTTTCCATGTCACAGTATAGTCATGCCGCGATGTATACCAGGCTCAGACAGTTTACATATGCAGATGACAGACGGGGAACACATCTGTACTCATCTGCATAACACTTACACAGTGGTGTCATGTACTCTGCCATGGGCCATGTCCTCCGCATTACTGATGCATGTAGTACTCCTACATGGCGTTTGCAGTGGGCAGGGTGAATGAAGCAGTCATACATATGTGCACACAAGCCACATTGCTTAGCCTGGGCTTCTGTTTACCTACACAGACTAGACACACACCGTGCTGTAGAACATAGGTCCTGTGCACATCCCACAGGGACACACTGTGGCACTGGTCATGTGATAGCTCCCTTGCTGATAGGGTGACACATACACATGGGACCACCACAACAGCAGTACTGTGTAGACATGCAGTTGACATCCACCTTTGCTGTCCAGTGGACAGTACCATGGGGGGTGGCACGACTGTGTACATTGCACATGTGTTTACACATGGACCTGCCAGACATCATTGTTGCACACATTGCACCTGCTACAGATAGCTTGGACATAGTTACTTGATGTTCCTTCCATTTTGGGTGGCTATTCTGCTACTGCTCTGTCCCATATCTGCAGGCCATACATATCCTGTTAATGTACATAACACTAGGCCATACGTCCATCATGCATGCTATGCCTGTGATACTGTGTATAATGTCTGGACGTATCCATCATGATAGCTTTACATTATACATACTTGACATGGTCACCCCTACTGCGAGGCATACGTGCATGTCGTGCACACATTACGTATGACATCGACAATATCTGCCCATACACATGTGTGCTGTGACACTATACATACATGTCCTATCCCCTGCTATGGCACTTCATTGTTGGACATCCACTGCCAGCATCAGCGTGGGTGGTGGCATTGCTCTGTGTTTTAAATCACGATGGCACCCCTTGGCCTATCCCAGCTGTGTACATGATGTCCCACTGCTGTGCACACGGTGTCCACAGTGGTTGGTATACTCAGCAGGTTAACACTACATAACCACCTTTCACCACTCTCTCCTTTATGGACAGGTATCTTTACTGACAAACACCGTTCACATACGGTGCAGATTCGTCATACATATCATGCGTTACACACCAGTACATCTCGTGGGTTCTACATACCTTTCCTGTATTGCTTTCCGTATTCCGTTTGTGTCTCGCTACTGACAAGTGATCGTCTCTTGTAGGAATAATGTCTTTGTTCGGTATGAACATACAGTTTGACTATCCTGGGAGTCTTCCTTATATCCGTCGTCACCTGCGGCATGTGGGTTCATCACACCAATAGCTGTTCCTCGGTGTGTACTTATGCGCAAATCACCTGTGCATCTCCTCCATTCGTACGGTACTCGTCGGAACTAGGCCATGGTTCATTCATCGTCTGGGCGTTGGTTATCTGCACTACCTTCGTGGGGATGGTATGTATTGTGTTATATTATGTGTGACTACAACCACTATGTGTGGCGTCAGGTACATTTGGCTGTGGTGTTAGCCTTGGATTGTGTGTGTTGGGTATGGTATTATGTTCCACATGTGGGTGTCCGTGTCCTGCCGGTGTCTGTCAATGGCATTTTGCATTCTGATGTGTAACATAGCTCTTGTATTCCTGTACACAATGGATGCAGGTATGCATCCGCTGCTGATAGTGGTTCCCACGCGGGATGTTGCGGGTATGCCGCTGTCATTAACTGCCTGTATGTTTGTGCTGCTATTTCGGATTGTATCCCTTTGATATGTGCGATGGGGTATATCGGCGGCTGTGGGTGACGGGTACGGATTGTGGGCCTTGCATTTGTACATACACTGTATGCTTCTGTGTGTGCTCCATCCCTGCCTGGGGAGTTACAAGTTACCTGTCTGTTGTTCTAGGAGTGTAGGTTTTGTTGATGTCGTCTGCTGTCGGTACCACCTGCTTGTGTGCTTCCTGCATGTATTCCTCCGTCACATCGGTAGTATATCTGCAGCTGTTCGTAGGTGCCGACTATCCCTTGGCATTTTGTCACGGATATTTACCATCATTGTGGTCCTGTAGTTGGGACGGCCTGTATGCTACCGGTTGCCACCTATTCGGGTGGCGATTGCTTGTTTAACACTCGTAGAACACACAGCGGTGTTTACGGGACGATACGTGTCCACGATCGGTGCCGGGGTAGCACATGCGTATTTCCGCGGTACATAACTATTGCTGCGTAACATTGCCGATATCTCGTATTGGAATTAACATGTCGGCGCCATACATACGGTGATGGTTTGTACATGCGTCCTTTGCATGTCATGTTGGCTATACTCCTGTGGTACATTCTGGGACATTTTTGATTTGCATCGTTTTACGTCGCCACGCGCCTAGCCAGTGAGGAGCTCTCAGTACTACTTTATGGGTACTGCTATACATACGCCTGTGGTTCCTATACTGTATGCCTACACATGTTATTCCACTCCGCCTGTCACATGCCACCTACATACACATTTTATAGTGTCACACACATTACACTGGCACAGCGGAACACACGACACCCTCACCTCACACATGCACATACTGCCGCTTTCGCAGGGACGGTTGCACACAGTACCTACGTTGAACACGTCGCCCGGCGTGTCTACCTCGCCCTCATATCCTCAGAATATTACACACATTACGTCCTGTTACTGTATCGTGGCCTGGCGATCATCCCGAATGGCGAATATGCATTTAGGTGGGTTGACCTTTCCATGGGTGGCGTTCCCTGCTCTGTCCACCCTCCTGGATAGTCGGGTTGTCGTTCAGTATGTTTACTATGTTGAGAGTTCGCATCTTACTGCATCTGTAACCTTGCATCCCTGTGATTCCCTGTTGAACTTGTTGTACTTTATATCTGTGTATGTGTACATATATTTCTACGTGTGTAATGATATCTATATCCATATTTGTATATGCACATATGTACATATGTAGACACCTTGCGCCGAACGTGGCAGCATACAGCTACGCCGTCTGCTGTCGGACCCGCTTGCAGTTGAGGTGTTGGCGTTCCATGCTCCGCTGGCTGTTGGTTGTGCAGTGTTTGGGTGCTACCTATGTTGGAGTCACACATGGGACTGCCCATACAGTACACATTATGGGCGGACATGTTTGTGTGCCGTCCATTTCACTGTGTGTGCAGGTAGGGAGGTGTCAGTCCATGGGGCCTACGCTGTCAGAGTATGTGCTATACGTTCCCTCTTTGCCAAAGCATAGGCATATTGGGTACGCCTCCGTCTGCCTACTGGGGCTGGCACAGTGTGTTCATGGTGCTGAACGCCCTGTGCCTGTGCTTGCCTTGGCAGTTGTGGCGGGCTTGGTGGCCCTACACCATTATGTCCCTGCGGCAGCTGTTTCCGCAGGATCATATTATGTAGCATAGCACATACTATGAATATGTGGGCACATGTGCCTGGAGAGTACTGCAAGGCTCCACCAGATGTATCCAAGCACGGAACCGTGATTTCAACATCCCAAACACACGCTCTATGATTATTCTGGTTTGTGCGTGTGCCTCATTATGGCGTTCTTGCATGTGTGTGTGTGCATTTCTGATGGGTGTGATCATCCACGGCTCCAATGCGTAGCCAGCATCCCCACAAGGTGACCTTGTGTGATGTCCCCCCTGGCGAATACCTGATACAGCTGTGAGGCATGCCAGATATGGGAGTCGTGGTAGCTTCCGGGGCTGCCAGCACACACATCCATGATAATGCCCTGCGCATTGCACACGACCTGGCAATTGATGGAGGGGAATCCCTTGCGGTTTATGTAGCGTCTACCCTGCTCACCGGGTGGTGACTTTATTTCTATGTGCGTACAGTCTATCGCACCCAGTACCTCCGGGTATTGTGCCACATGGTGGAAGTGGTGCATATTGCTAGCCAACTCCTCCTGAGATCTGGGGAAGTATATATACTCATGGGCATGTCGTAACATGGCATCCAGAAACTGGTGTAGTACCCTGGATGCTGATGCCTGTGAGATGCCCATTATATCCCCGGTTGGCCTTTGAAAGGTACCTGTTGCCAGTATTCGCAAGCTTACACATACCTTTGTGTCCACTGGGATGGGCTCCCCTCTGTTGCCTCTTGTTCTCAGGCTTGGCCGGCACAGCTCCACTATTTGCTGTAACGTGTTCCTGTCCACCCTGTAACGCTCTACTATCTCCAGGTCTTGCAGCCCCTGGTAGGTCACCCTTGGTCTGAACACTCTCCTTCTCCTCTGAGGCCTCCGGTAGTTGTCGGCACCCTCCTCCGCAACTCCGTCTGTCTCTAACACATGCTGATGCATCACGGCCACGGCAGCACCCAACATATACATTTTAAAAGTTCCCGTGTGTTTACACCGTAAGGCGCGCTTGGGAATTCGCTGTGTGTTGTGTGCATTCCGACTTTATAGTGTTGTGCTGTACACCCGGTGATGTCATTGGGTGTGTCTCTGCTGCCGTATCTGTGGGTTATCTACCGTGTTTTACCGTTGGCACTGCAACGCTGTTGCCTTTGGTGTTACATTACACTTGCCTGCATTGGTTTAGCTTTACACCTTACTTTACTGTTTCTGCGTTGCACCTACTATTTACGGAGTGCATCCTGCAGGCACATGACATGTCATGCATTTTGTCTGCCGCCGTTATGCTAACTCTCTCCTTGGCTGTGCTGTATCGGTTCTTCGCTCTTTGCATTTCTGCAACATCCACTACTTTCTTTGCATTCATATTCCTCCCCTTTCCCGTTTTGCAGATTTCTGCATGCAGAGTTGTCAGCTGCCGCCGATTGCCCTCCGTCGGTTGATTGGTGTTAATTGCTCATTACGACTCCAATTACACTGCTTCTGCATTTCCTCATATTCTCCGCATCACCTTCCTGTATCCATGGTTGTTGACGGGGCGGCCGTCACATGACTGGTTTGGGGAACGTAGTCATCCTCGTGCACATGCATCTGTGCGCGCATTGTATACTCTCACCGCATCTATTTCCTCACACACCGGTCCTGATGCTGTGATGTGCATTGTACAGCCCAGGTTTGCTGGGCTCCAATGTGCTTCCTCCTACAGCGGCACACCCCTCTGCGATTGACAGGTGTTCCCTCTAGGCCACTCCTCGGTGTTTTACCGCTGCGCCATTTGGTGCAGCCTTACGCCGGCGGGGGTTTTGCGATTCAGTATTGTCTGCCTCATTTGCATGGCATTGACTACTAATACATGGTTACGGCGCCAGACACCGACGCCACTCCTTGGCAACCCTTGGGCTGTGGTTGTGGCTTTCCATTCATACTATGGTGTATTGTGGCTGTGATGCTGATGTGTCTTATACTGCTCTTTTATGGCATTGTCATATTACTTCATTGTTCCTCACCTTCCGCGGACATGTCCTGGGGTTCTGCTGTGGTTTTTGCGTACATGACATTTATGTCGTTATTTACATTTTCTGCAGGTTTTCCTTTGACATTCTCGATTTCTTTCCACATTGCCATGTTGCACCACTATGACACATGACGTTGGCAGCCTTCCGTTACTCCTATGTCATGTTTGGATATATGTAAAACGTTTTTTTTGGTTTACATTGCCGTGCTGTTATGCTATGCCCGCGCCACTTCGTGAATCGCTACTTGCCTTCATTTGCATGGTGCAACACCGCACATGGGGTATTTAACATACCTACGCGGGAGGCGGCGCAACTCCGGCGTACGCCGCTGATGCACGTGGGTTTGGATCGTACCTGAATCGCTCGGTGGCCATGTCTGGCATTGTGGCACCTACGCCATGCGTGCGCCTGGCGCAAGGTTCATGAATCCCGGGGAATGTCTAGTATGTTCCATCCCCATGTAGGTATTTTTACAATCTGAAGCAATTATTGTTCCTGAATATATAAGTTGCGAATAATTTCCTTACTAACATTGTTGAATCAATATTATTCCAGTCTCATTGTTAAATCAATATTATTCCAGTCTGTTTCTGATAAATTTAAGTCCCCAGCTAATATTATTCTTCCCGCCTGTGTTCCATGCAAGAAATGTATGAATTCGTCTAGGTCATCTGCACTTGACTTTGGTGGTTTATATACTCCAACATTTGTTATATGTTCCAGGGTTGTCTTTATTGTCACAGTTACACAGTCTATTTTATTGTTGTTATCATTAAACATGTAATGATCACAGGTTTCATAATTATCTTTAATCCCTATCATAACACCTCCACCTGATTTGTTTTAGAATGTCTCTTACAGTAAACATATTTATACCCTGACAGAACTGATTAACAGTCATTGTTCTTTAACCATGTTTCACAAGCAATAACAACATCAGTCTGGTGGGAATATAGTAAATTTTCCAATAAAAAATTATTATTGATGGTCCCAGCATTAACAGCCTTCAGAGATGCATCAAATGTTACTATCTGTGAACTGTTAAATTTTTGACTTGGCAAAAATCCTGCCTAGTATTTGCCAAATATTGCAAAATATCTGCTGCAAAACTTCTCTTCCCTGATCTTGACAAGTGCACATCATCCTGTCTGAACACATATGTGCCCAAAACTAGGTTTGTATGCTCTGCACATTTCCATTTTTTAAAACAGGACATTTTTTCCATATTGCTATTTACCCAAAAAATCTTTTCATTCACAGTGACCTGACTATCCTTTCTATAAGTGATTTGTGAAAAATACGTCCTAACACCACTACAAGCTATACTATCTAAGAGGGCTGTCAGTTTCCTACTTACAGTCAGAGAATCCTTGAGGATGACATAATTTGTAGCAACATGAATAAAATCAGATCCGTGCTTCCTTACATCAAGGCATTCCAAGGCTTGTCTCACAGCTTCTATTTTTGCTCTTGGCAAACATAACACTATTCCATGTTCATTATCTTTTCTGCAAATCTAAGTATCAGTTCTTCTAATAATTGAATATCCAATTATAAGAATATCTTTGCTGGCCAGCTCTGAAGAATCTTCAGTTTCTAATACAGTAATATCTGCTCTGTCAGTTGTTGCAATGAATAGATCTTCATCATCATTAGTCTTATTAATCCCACTGTTTTCATTGTGCATTAAATTCTCATCCAGCTGGTATTGTAAATCCACAGCTTGAGCCATGCAGTCAACATCTGTCTTTCTCTTCTTTTTTCTAACAGTAATGTTTTTCAATTCTCCCACGTTCAGTTCTGATTTCTTCCTTTTCACCTGCCTCTTGCCTCTTTTTTCTACCTTCTCTGTTGGAAAAATGATGCCTTCTTGCACAGACTGAAGTTTTTCTGATAGAAAGTATCATCATTCCCTGTAACCTGTGTGTTACATAACAAAGCAGTGTCCTTTTTACTACTTATACTCTTTCCTTTACAGTCATTAATCAGTTTCTTTTTCTTACTTGTTATTTGTTGTGAATTTCTTCCTTTCTTTCTTTTTTGTTTCCTTCAAAACAAACTGGATCCTAAGATTGC
Source organism: Protopterus annectens (assembly GCF_019279795.1). Classification (NCBI taxonomy): domain Eukaryota; kingdom Metazoa; phylum Chordata; order Ceratodontiformes; family Protopteridae; genus Protopterus; species Protopterus annectens. The sequence continues at coordinate 1,379,652,344 of NC_056744.1, read as the reverse complement.
TGAATACTTGCATCCAGGATTCCATAGTTGTCTGGGGCATCATCTTCTTTCATAGGGGTTGAATGATTTTTGCAGACAATAGATATATCATTTCTTAAATGTGTCCTGTTTGCACCATGCCTAACAATATTAATTTCACCAGTCCAGTCATTAATATAAGAAACAATAGTTCTCCAAGCCATGTCAAGTGCCCAAGTGCAATCATTATCATTAAGTCTAGATTTACTTCTAACAATGGTAAGCAAATCATCCAAATGTTGACACATAGAACACAGATCACCAGTGTTATCAGCTGTTACCTTTAAATATGCATAGCATTTATTACACTGAACAAGATATTTGTACATTAGCAAATCATTAATTGCATACTCTTTTAAGGAATCCATATTCAGCTTAAAATGTATAAAATAGTGTAAAAGAAAAGAATAATCAAAATCAGTAACTACAGAATTCAAATAGAATTTAAATCAACTTCTATGACAAACAAATCACACCAGCAATATGCAACTAAATAATAAATTAAGTAAAGTTGTTTTCACCATATAAGTTCCGCAAGCCAGACAAAAGTTATAATTCCTTTACATTGCCTGCAGTAGCTTCTGCTCACTATCACTCGCAGTCACACTTGTTTTTAACAGTAAAGATCAATAAATCACAAACCAAGGTAGGATTATATAGATATGCTAAGGATTTTCCTGTCTGCAGTCTGTGTGAATTTATAGCTGTCTAAGCCCCTTGGGGTGGCTAGAACATGCCTGTCTAAAACCTCTCCCTTTCTAACAACCAACAGTGAAATTAAAGTTAAAACAACAAAATATGAATCAAAGTAAGTCTTGTTAACAAGCTATCCCTTCCTACCTGTAAACAGTTAAAAACAGTGATAACAAATACAATATAAATTCAAATAAAACTTCTCTTACCAGTCAACTCCACAGTAAATCACAAATCAAGATAGGATTGTTTAGATAGGCTCAGAATAAAGACGTAAAGAAATAGCATTAATTAGTTTAGATACTGAAAGAGCATTTGATTCAGCTGATTGGAATTACCTTTTTAAAACCCTATAGATTTTTAGATTTCCCAAATAATTTCTTAGTATAATAAGAAATTCATATATACACTCATACGTTTGTATTAAAATAAACACATACATTTTTCAAGCTTTAAACTGAATAAAGGAACAAACAAGGAAGTAAACCATCTGCTTGGATGTTTGCTTTAGTTACTGAACCTTTAGTTTATAGTATTAGACTGAATAAAAAATGAAGGTTTTAATGTAAGTTGTGATTTATTAAAAAAACACAGCTTTTTGCAGATGATGTCCTATTGACAATAGGAAATACAAACAATTCATAATATGGAACAAGAACTAAACAAAGAAATTGACCTATGTCAAAGATATCATCAATGAAATTCAATAACAACAAATCTGAAACCATTCTAATAAACCAACTTGGACTACATGGACTGACTCAGAGCTCTGTCGCTATACTTAGCATCCTACCGACTGCTATGATATAACCTATGTCTGGCACACAAGGCATCCTCTAACCCAATACTTATGTGTTTACTGCACATCAGCAAGTGAAATGGCATAAGAAATATCAAGTATAGGGGTCTGAAGCTCTACTGTAACAGAAAACAGAATAGTTTGAGGCATAGGTACATCTTACAGAGGATACTGGTACTCTGTAACAGGCTCCCCATCCACATAAAACAAAGTTCATCCACAGTTCTATTCAAGCACAACTTGGATCCATGGATGGAAAACAGAAGATTTCTCCCAGGACTGGCCCCTGTACTACTAAAGTACAAATGTAGCTTCTAAATGTTTTATAGTATGCATGGGTCTTGTCAAATTACCTGTGGTAGGATCACAATTAATCTCATTATGGGTAATATATAATTATTGCCCATCAGATAGGTAAGGCCAATCTCTAACCAAATGGATTAAGTAATTACAGCATAAAAAGGGAAATTGACTAGACCCACAAGGGCAGCTAACCTAATATTTACCCAAGAACCTAGAAACCTATGAACAGCTAAATCCTGTATTGCAGCACACATAAGTATAATTGTGAAAGACTGGGTTTAAACATTTAGGAATAATGATTCAAGTCGACATTAACCAAATTATTAACAGCAATGTTATAAAATGTACTGAATATATATACATATATATATATATATATATATATATATATATATATATATATATATATTTATACGGGTCCCCTTCAGTAGATCAAATGTTTGCAAGTTCAAATCACATATGGCCGAGACCATATGTTCAAACTTTTAAAAGTTCGATCAGACTGAATGGAGATTTCCGTACTGTGCGGAAAGGGAAGATTTCCCATTTCCGCAATGTAGTGCGATCTTGGAGTTGGTATATTTAAGTAAGGGGGGTGTGGGGTGAAGGGGTTATAGCCCCCCTGCTATAGACATTTAGTTTTGTGTTTTGTTGTTTTATTTGTTTTTACTTCAGTGTTCGAACTTTTACGAGTTCGAACATATGGTCTTGGCCATATGTGGTTCGAACTTGTAAAAGTTTGATCTACTGAAGTAGATCCATATATATATATATATATATATATATATATATATATATATATATATATATACTCTTTCATTACCTGAACAATGGAATAAATGATTCATGTTTGAAGAGGGATTAGTACTAATTAAGTTGATTATATTACCAAAATGGTATATTTATGGCATCTGACAGCATTACTACCATGGAAAACAGTAAAACTGGAGAAAATATTAATTTCATTCTTATTGCATCCCACAATAACACAACATCATATAAAATCATATTAGAATCATATTAGACTTTGGGAGTATAATGGAATAAGTTTTCCAGATCTAGAGACATTAATTTCAGGAATCTTTAATATGATTACACTTTGGGCAGATCTTTCCTATACTATAGAGCTGAAAAAAGAAAACATGAACAGATAGTTTTAATTTTATATAAACACATTGATTTTAATAAACTTGAAATCATAAATATTGTCTAAATATGGTTACTAAATATTCAGTAGAAAGAAACTCATTTAAAAATAGATTCTGTATATAAAAATAACTTTGAAGACTTTTACAAATTACATTTACAGAATTTCTTTAAAATATTAAGTAAATATGGTTTAAAGTCATCCACTAAATTATAAATCCATTCTGTTAGAGTGAAATTAAACAATTATTTGATTTGTTTAAGTCAGAAGGAATAAAAACTATAGCAAAGTTATATGAATATATGATTTCTAATATTAAAGGTGAAATGTCATACAAAAGGAGCCTCATTAAAATATATATTTGTCTTGAATAGTAGTAGTAATGGTAGTAGTGTATTAGTAATAATAATAATAATATTTATTATTATTATTATTATAAAAATGAATTTGGTAGAAGTTATTGGATATTTAGAAGCTAATAGACTACAGGAGTTGATAGAGGAAAATAATAAGACCTATTGATGAAATATTTTGGCTAAATATCATCTAGTTTATACTGGAAGACTTTTGTAGGCAGGCATAAACAAGAGTCTTTTAGTACTCCTTGTATAGACTCTAAAGTTAATAAAACAACTACCTCAATTTGTTGGAGATGTATTAAGGTGGTAAAAGCAAACTGGACCCATACATTCATGGACTATGACAATGGAAATAGTTACTGAAAAGATACGAGCAACTACTTTTAAAGGATTATGCCTGTACAATGGAGTTATAATAAAATTAACAATTTTAATAAAATGTTCCTGTGCTAGTAATAGACACTAGAAAAGTCATCACTAAGAAATGTAAGTCTGGTTCAATACCTTTGTCTATGGAGTTCCTAAACTTAGTCATAAATTTATATAAGAATGAAAAGAAAACAATAAGCTTGAGATTTGTAAATAAGAAGAATACAAGTTGCTGGAATAATTTAGCTGTCATAAAATATTATTTCTATTAAGTACTTTTGATTACATTTGGATTATTTTCCTTACTTTGCAAATATTGTGCATATGTTAAATGGCATGGCAGAAAAACTGAAAAACTGCTCAGGACGTTGGTAGTAAAAATTATTACAATTTCAGTTTTTCAGCCTGGGAGACGTGGGATAATGAGGGGTTCTTTGTAGAAGTAGAATTTAGTTGTGTTGAATTATAACCAGATAATAGCTATATTCCGATAGTTATCCAAAAGGTATAGCATGGTATACTTTTCTCCTTCAGTGTAAAATGAGAAAGACAGAAATTTCTACAGACATTTCATGCAACTGTTCAGTGCTACTTCCACATAAATTATTATTATTAGTCTGTCCTCAGTTAAATGATGTGTTTACAAAAAAGCCTCAGAAATTTAACTCACTCGTGGAATAATCTCTGGTGCTTACTATATCTCATTCAAGCCTATAACTCCTTTGTTGTATAAATCCAGTTAATACCCATAACGTCCTTATAGCAAGTATTAGGCAGTACAAGGATTTATTAACAAACTGACAATGAGATTGTAAATCTACTATGCCCTGAGAAATGAATCAATGTTTGCCATTTATTCAAATAAGATAAACTTAACCAAATGGGATATGTTAATTCAAGCACAAAATAGGAAACTTGCTAGGTTTAAAATGGCCCACAAGGGCAGCTAGCCTAATACTTACTTATGAACCTATGAAATTATTATTCATATTTTCAGATTTATTTTTATATTTGCATGACTGAGAGACCTATGCAACATTGAGGGGAATTTTGTGAAATGCCAAATTCATTGCCATTGTCCATTTATATCACACTATACTGGAGATATTGTAAGTTGTTCGTTAGTAATTATGAAGAAAACCAATATTTCCATATGTACTTAATACTTCATAAGCCAATGACTTACAAATGATAGCATAGCATCAGATGGAACCTTAGATGTGGTTGAAGAAAACTTTCATTGATACTTGCATGTAAGATGTACATTTTGAGAGATGATATTCAGTGTTATTTATGCTGCTAATTATACAATGAGTATATGTTTTCATATTTTTGTAAATGTCTTAATAAACATGCATTGCAAGAAGACTTTCTTGCTGGCGTGTGAAACATATACCTGGTTAATAAAAGTGATATAACAATATATGTTTAAGTTGTAAAGTTTCCAAGATATGACAATTTGTGAAGGTTTAGCAAAATATATAAATATGGGCTTGTGTGCATTGTAATATATTATAATATTTATGGAAATTCTACAAATATACTGATTATTATCACTGTAAAGACTACTTCTTACTGACAACATTTAATAACATTTATTGTTTAGAAAATATTTACATTGTTTTCAGAAAGTGCTCTGGAATGCAAAATTGGGTATAGGCTGCTAGAGGTGTGACATTCAGCACTACATAGGTGTTAATGAATAACATATAAACTGAGAACATTATTACATAGTTCATCTGTATTAGAAGTCTATGAAAATATAAATTGTAAATATATACCACTCTAAACCACAGTTTTAAAAGTAGTAGCCTGTGGAATTAGATTCTGTTTCTCCAGGTATTCTTTTTAATTATCTATATTTTGAAAAGCAATGCTTGCTACTCAATAAAGCCTTTTCTTTTCTATGCCCCAGTTTCATAAAAAATGCTCAAACTGATTTTGATTGCATGAGAAATCATATTCTCTGTTTACTATGTAACATTTACTAAATTTCCTGTACTTAAAAGGTGTTGTAAATTAATTGATTCTGATCTTGTGCTACCTAACATATGTATATATGGCTGTTTAATTATTATTAATACATCTCTTTTTGTCTTGCCAGTAAAATAATAATATTTAAGTGTTTCTGACATGGCACATTTTTGGACTTATTATTTGTTTTAAATTCCTTATTGTTTGCTTTTAGAAAAAAAAATGTATGCCCCTGTGCTGATCTCCTAAATCATAGCAAACCACACAGAAATAACATCTGATGTCTATCATAGGTAGTAATTGATGCAATAGCAGTTTACTCTCAGCTGAGAAAATCAAGCTAGCTGACAGCATAAACCATCCAAAACATAAGAGAAACATTTAATAAAATTATAGCAATGCCTTTTCTATTCCCATGTGACTCCAAATATACTAACTACATTATTTTTGAACTTCTAAAGTAAGGGCAAAAGATCATGCCACAGTTCAAAGAACTTGCAGTTAACACTACAGCTCAGGTAGCTAAAACAAGAGTCAGTTAGCTTATATTAATGTTTTTAGTGTCAGTGAGGATTCTGCTATCTAATAACAGAGCTGCCAACGTAAAATGATACTTTATAGTCTTCCAAGCAGTATAAACTTAAGCTACTATAAAATGGTCTTCATTCAGTTGATTGAAAATCACACCAATTGATAACATGAAGTGAAAATTGCACCAATTGAAAACATTAAAATATCAGTACTTCCTAAGGACTAAGCCATGGTCCAGGATTTTGCTTCATAATTTGAGAGGGTACAGGAGAACATAGCCTATAACACTTGAATAAATAATGGTGCATGAAAATGTATTAATTTGTTATTCAAATCAACTTTCAGTCAAGTAGCCAAAAAACAGGTGTCAACAGCAAAAAAAAAAAAAAAAAAAAAAAAAAATCCTGAAATGAACAAATAAAATTGCAGTTAGTTTTTGGTAAGAAAGCCAGCTCCACAATATGTCCTGCAGCTTATTAGAATTACAGCCAAGATTGTCATTATTCAAAGAATAAGTAATTCTCTTTTTTTTTCTTATACAAAAAAATCACATATTTTCCCTGTATTCTTCCTTTTGCAAATTTGGAAAATTTACCATTTTTAGTACATAATGCTTGAATTTGATTTGCACACTTATAAATAAATATATTTAACATTGAGATTTTGATTAAAGAAAACACATTAAGTAACTGAGTACTGTCTAGCATCTTTATTGCTAAGATTATCAGAGTACACATCATCATCATCATCATCATCAACCTCCTTCTTCCCATTTTCTACATGTGGTCAGGGTGTCGTGTTGACTGTTGCCATCTCTTTTTATTCAGTGCCACATTCCTACCTTTTTCAGCACTCATGCCTGACTGACACAGATCTTCTATTACACAATCCACCCTCTTCTTTGCTGGATGCCCTCATTTCCATTTACCTTCTTCCTGTCTGTCCCAAATCTTCTTCAGCAGATTGCCTTCTTCTTTTCTGCACATTTGCCTGAACCACTGCAATCTGTTCTCCTTTATCTTTTTTGCAACTAGAGCTACTTTGGCTTTTGCTCTTCTTCATCTGTCCCATAGTGTGCATACTATCACCCTTCTCGGGCACTTGATTTCCATCACATCTAGCTTTCTTATTTTCTCTGTCTTTACTGCCCAGATTACTGTACCATACAGTAGTACTGGTAACACCACTGTTTTGCACACCTTACTTTTCAGCTTCTTTGGCATTCTTCTGTCATAAACTACTCCTGATGCTCTTTACCAGTTGGCTGCAGCCCCTCTGATTCTTGCTTTGACCTCTTCATTCAGACTTCCCTTTAATCACCCCCGATACTTGAAGCTGTTAACCTGCTCCACTATCTTCCCTTCTATCTCAATTGTTAGCGTCTTATGAGTTCCTCAATTTTTTGCCATTAGCACTTTCTTATCTGTACTTAGTTTCATCCCATGTGCCATCAGTTCGCATTCCATTCCCCTATCCTTTTCTGAAGTTCTTGCTCAGAGTCTGCATGTAATGCCACATCACCTGCTTACAGTAACTTTGTTGATCAATCCCCTCTGACCTGTTTGCTACTGTAGTCTACCACCAGTATGAACAGTAGGGGGTTCACAGCTGAAACCTTGTGCACACCCACTACCACTGGGGCCCCTTCTATGAGAATAAACATGGTTTGTACTTGAGACAGTGGGTCCTTGTACATAGATGTATAAGATGTTATTGTATAAAGAATCTATTTTTATATTAAAATATAATACATTGTTACCAATGGGTTTAATATAGAAATGAATTGGAAATGTTTACTTTAATAGTTTTTTTTGTATTTAGATTGTTATTATTTGTAGTATTCACATAATAGTATAATAGGATTTTCTTGAAATGTTAGTATATGCTGTTTAACTGGGGTATGGGGTTGGTATCTCTTTAAATGTTTATTGTTTAATTGATTGATTATTTATTTCATTATTTGATCTATTAATAGAATGTATAAAAGGGAATGATTTTTTACCATTATTCATGTGCTCACTGAAGGCTGTGGTGGCCGAGGCGAGACATGATTCATTAGAATAAAATTTTTTCGTGGAATCCTTGTTGTTTTTTCAACTTTTAGTCTTTTTAAGACCATTTTGTTGTTGTTTTGTTGATTCTTTGGATTATGGCTTCGGATTCCATGTCGGACATTCCCAGAGTGTTTCATGATGACTCCAGCTCCATGCATAATAATACTGCTACCCCTCCGGTTCCTGGTGGTTCGGGAATTCTAGGTGCATCGGGTAATTTTTCACAAAGAACTTTGGATATTTTTTTGTTACAAGGAGCACCTACTATGGCTTCTGTTTCCAACTCTTCAATTAATTGTGCGCCTAATGTTTCAGCGATGCCTCAGAATGAACCTGTTTCAGCTCCTGTTTTGAATGCTGACATTACGAATGTTGCTTTATCTACTATATCGGTGACAGCTGCTAGGAATAATAATGGTGTGCCTGCTCATTGTACCTTCCAGTTTATGGAGGAAAGACAACAAAGATTTCTTAACCCGTTTGGGGGTTTAGGAAGTACATTATCAGGTATGTTTCCTAAAGAAATACAAGAGAATGTGGATAATTCTGAGAAGCTTATCTTCCATGAAACTCGTTGTCACTTTAACCTATTAGGTTTAAATAGATACATTGAATTAAATATTGCCCCGCGAGGGCTTAGGGCATTTAAAAGCCCAGCTACTCCCTTTGATTTTTCAGATGCTACAGATATTGTGTTTAAAGACAGATGGCTTGCTGCAGCCCATTCCTGTGCGATGGAATGGGTTAACATACTGGTAGAAAGGGAGCGTCTGTCTCAAGATAAGTTACAAAGGGAGTTACAGAATATGCATCTTAAACTGATAGATGACATAGGTGACCGAAAAGTCAATGATATTTTTAAAGATCTGAAAGATAAGCTAAACAAATTTGAAACTGAACAAGTTCATTTAAAATCCACTAAAATTAAAAGAGATATCTGAGACTATACTAATGGACGGGCTTTCTTATGGAAAACTCAGCAGAACTTTCGCCACAAACAAATGGGTCAAAAAAATAATCGTAATAAAAAACAAGCTTCTGTTTCTTTTGTTTCATCTGACGGAGTAGGTTTTACTACAGATTCAGAAAGGGATATTCAAGAATTCCCTCTGTTACCAGATGCCCAAAATCTACAGGCTCATAAACAGCATTTTCATACCAACTCAGACAACAATAAAAGAGGCAACAAGAAAAAAGGAACTGGTGCCTGTTCTCCAACGGGTGAAGGACAATTTAAGCAAATCTCCAAACGTAGTAGATGGAACTAATGTGTTTTTTACTTCTTTTGTTTCTGATACTTCTAATGTTGTTAACTTATCTAGGCTTACACTGTCTGAGGAAGAAATATCTGTTTTGCAGTTAGGCTTAAAATTTGTGCCAACTGTTATTCCTAGAAAGCATATTGTTAAACAGGAAGCCTTTAGATTTATTAGGAAGTTGCATCTAAAATATCATTTCACTCATGGTGATAAACAAATTTGTAATTATAATGATATATGTAGTTTAGGTAGTGATGTAAGTGATGATAGTTTTTTTTCTTGCATTTCAGATGGTGATTTAACAGCATTTAATGCTTACACTCTTTTAAATACTGAGGGTATTCAGGGTTGAAGTAAATTTATACCCCCATATATTAACAACACTATTATACAATTTTCTGAAATGTTGTATTTTTCTCTTCAAGAATTAGTGAATACATATGAAACTATGTGATGTTCTTTTAATATGACAGAAAATGAATGGTGTCCTTTGAAAAAAATGATGAATAGAAATGACCTGATTATTAAACCTTCAGACAAGGTAATAAAATTGTATTACTTCACCATACCCAATATTATCATGTGTATGCAACATCTTAATGATAACGCAACTTACCAGATTTGTGAATATAGGGAGTATTTATATGCTATGAAACAATTCACTGTTCTTATTGAAAAAGGCATGCGTTTAGGTTATTTTTGTAAAAAAGATCTAGATACTAAATTTTGTACAGATAATTGTCAATTGGCTACTTTTTATTGTCTTCCTAAATTGCACATAAATTTATATGACCCTCCGGGTCGTCCTATTGTGGCAGCTACTAATTATTTTTTTACAAAATGTTGGGGAAGTGATACATAGATATTTGTTACCTTATGTAGAAAAATTAAAATCTTATATTAAGAATTCTTTTGACTTTATTGATAAGATCTCAGATGTGTCCTGGACCCATGATATGTATTGGGTAAGCTTAGATTTTGTGAGCCTATATACAAATATTAATCATAAGGATGGTATGCAGGCATTATATCACTTTTTGGGTGATAGTCCAATTTCTCATTATATCTTGGACTTAACTAGTTTTTGTCTATCTAATAATTTCTTCAACTTTAATGAAACCATTTATCATCAACTGAAAGGCACTGCCATGGGGGCGCCCTTTGCCCCCATGTATGCTAATTTGTTTATGGCTAAGTTTGAGCTCGAATATATCTACACTAACAGTTTTGTACAGAAACATGTGTTGTTGTATTTTTGTTACATTGATGATTTGATTTTTTTTATGTCAAGGGGGTTGTGACTTGGTATTTAATTTTGTTTCTGATCTAAATCACAATAGATATAATATTAAATTTGATGGTCTATAGGCTGGTGTAAAAGTTAATTTTTTAGATATTACTTTGATAGGAAAAGAAGATGGTTATTTTTACTACGGTTTATCAGAAATTTTCTGATGGCAATCAATATTTGCTTGGTACTAGTTGCCATCCACCACATACTATTAAATCTTTGCCTTATGGAGAAATAGTTAGACTGTCCAGGCTATGTAATGATTGTTTAGCTCTAGAAAGACAAGTTAACAAATTCATTTATGTATTTTTACACAGGGGTTACACTATGCAGTCTATTATTGAATGAATCAATACGTTGATAACAGATAAGGAAGGATATAATAGGTCAGTTAAAAAATTGCGACAAAATAATAAAATGAAACAAGACAATGTTTATTTTGTTACAACTTATAATTTATTGAGTGAAAAAATTTGGGATTTAGTAAAATACTATTGGAAATTTATATTACAAGATAAATCGCTAAGTAAATTGTTTCCTGTGGTTCCTTATATAGCTTATAAAAGAGGACAAAATCTGGGTGATAAATTGATTAGGGCATATTATATATGCCCTACTAATAAATTAATGCTTTCATTGTCCACTTTTGGAACTATACCTTGTCACTCTTGTAATGTATGTCCCCTTATTAAGTTATATTTTAATAAAATAAATAACAAAATATTTAAGCCATATAGATGTTTTTCTTGTTATACTGAAGGTGTTATTTATTGCCTTAAATGCCCATGTGATCTATTTTATATTGGTGAAACCAAAAGAAAATTCAGAGTTAGATTGCAGGAGCATGTTCGTGACATTAAAAGGGGAGTGTTAGAAAGTCCTGTTGCTTCGCATTTTTTAGAAAAACATGATAGGAATGCTGATTTATTACAAGCAACTATTTTAGAACAAATTTTTGTGAAAAAAGGTGATGATAAACTATTAAAAAAGATTTTATTATATAAAGAATCTATTTTTATATTAAAATATAATACATTGTTACCAGTGGGTTTAAATATAGAAATTAATTGAAAATGTTTACTTTAATAGGTTTTTTGTATTTAGATTGTTATTATTTGAAGTATTCACATAATAGTATCATAGGATTTTCTTGAAATGTTAGTATATGCTGTTTAACTGGGGTATGGGGTTGGAGTCTCTTTAAATGTTTATTGTTTAATTGATTGATTATTTATTTAATTATTTGATCTATTAATAGAATGTATAAAAGGGAATGATTTTTTACCATTATTCATGTGCTCACTGAAGGCTGTGGTGGCCGAGGCGAGACATGATTCATTAGAATACAATTTTTTCATGGAATCCTTGTTGTTTGTTCGACTTTTAGTCTTTTTTAAGACAATTTTGCTGTTGTTTTGTTGGGTCCTTGTACATAGCCTGCACTAATTCTACCAATGTTTCTGGGACTTTGAACCACCACAGTACTGCCCAAATCAACTTTCTTGAGACCTTATCATATGCTTTCTCCAAGTCTTGGAATGCATATTTGGACTCTTTCCTCATCTCTAGCAGCTTCTTAACCATCTGTCTCACTGCAAACATCAGGTCAGTTGTGTTGCATCCTAATCTGAATCCAAACTGCTCATCTCCCATCTTACTTTCTACTACTTTCCATATCTTTTATCAATCACCCTTTTCAGAACTTTCATGCAGTGTGACAGGAGTTTGATATCTCTGTAACTGAGTACAGATATCCTGTGTAAAATAAAAAAAATAATATTGGAGCTAGAATTGCACCAAAATGATTTGGTTCTGTAGTAAGAATTATCAGATCCTCCCAATGTGGAAGAAATTGGCCTTAAAGCAGGGATAACATTGGCCATAAGCATCTTAAACTAAAGCACAGAGGAGCAAAAAATAACAGTGAAGAATAAGGTACTGGCATATGTAAAGAAAAGTGATATTGTAGTATGGATCAAGTACCACTACAAAAGCTATTGCAGTAGTAACCAACCATACTGCAAACCACATAAAGTGTTGGTTTAGTTCAATATAATTAAAATCCCAAATATTTCAGAAAAAAAACTTTATAATGAACCTCTGAGGTGACTTCTCTATTACATATTAATGGAGGCATTGTGTTATATTTAATTAGCAGTTTTGTTTCAAACTCTCTAACAAATAAACAAAATTAAGCACAAAGATTAACAGCAGATATAGCATGAACAAAAATGCTAGAAAGAATCAAAATGATTGAAATGTGCTCTTTTAAAGGACTCACATATTGGGTTTTTACTATCGCCAGTATGAGTGCCCCTGATATGTTCTTGCATTTTTGTTTTTAACTGCTTCTTTCTCCAATCACATACGTTAGTAAAACAATCAGCCTAGAACTGCAATTTGCAAAAAAACATAGAAACAATATACCTGTTATTAATATGTCATGTTATTCTGTGGGTCCTAGGTAGTGGTATGAGCCTACAAATACCATATTTACCACATCCATGTGTGTCAACTCCATAGCTATATAGTTAGAATATTAACTTGTGCCTGAAAGAAAACATTTCTAAGTCTTAATATACATGTTCATTTTTATACAACCATTAACTGGAAATTAAAAATTCATGTAGTTGCCCACTGATGACTGCATAGATAAATTAAAAAGTATTGGACAGTGAATGTACTCCCACATACATCCAACTAGGTATACTACCTCTAAGGCTGCTATGTTCTGATAAGTAATATTTGCTTCTGTAAGCAGATATTTGCTTCTAAAGTGATGGTTTTATTTTTTGAAAGTCAGACTTTTGCACACAGCTGGTTAATAAAGCATCATTCAAGCAGTCCTTTTTTTCGGATCAAATGCTTGACAATCCATGCTTGCAGCCACAGTTTGTTGAATTATATGCCCTATCTAATAACAGGATGTTGCATTATGTGTAGGTTTATACTTCTGTTTCTCTTTTTCTCATCCTATTGCCAGTGCATGTATCATGGATATGTTTTAATAAAAAAGGTAGAACAACTCATTAGAACTCAAACCAATATAAACTTCATATTGTAGCCATATGTCTAACCTATAGCTTTCTGTGAAATAAACAGTTCATTGTCTGCAACAATAGAGAGCACCATAAAAACATTAGCTGTAGAAATGAAAATTGTGCCATTTATTGTTTTCATTTGTAAACAAGGATAGTCCAATTCAGTCAGAAGCCCATCTTCTTCAGAGACCCAAAGAGAAAATAGCAAAACGACCAGCCAGCTTCCAAAACACTTTATTCTTCTTTCTCTGATGTCTTGGCACAAAGCCTTCAAGGAGTAAAAAATTTCTAAAAAATACCTGCCTTATATATACTCACTAATTAACCATTCAGTGCTTAATTAAACACTTCAATGAACATTTCAATAAAATCATCAGATAAAAAATCTCCAATTGCATTCTAGATTTAACTCTTTTGGGGCTAGGGTGTCATACTTTAAAATATACACAGATTCCTTATATAATAGCTTGTTTTTAATATCCACATTTTCATATTGTGCATCATTTATTTTTTTCTAATATAGTACCTTTTAAACCTGCAGACTCACCCTCATGTGCTCTATTAAAATGTTCCGCTATGGAACTCTCCTTCTTATTCCTAACAATATCTCTAATATGTTCCATTAGCTTCACTTTAAAGGGCCTCTTGCTCTCTCCCACATAAAATTTATTACAAGGACATTTTATGGTATAGCTAATGCCCTCTGTATCACACCCAAATTGGTCTTTAACATTAAAATTTATGACATTTATTTTAGTGAAGCTCTTAGACGCTATCCTCCAAAAAAAGGAAGCCAATCTGGTGGTCCCTGCCATAAACAAACTCTACAACAGAAGGAAGAAACTGTTGCAAAAGAGAGTAAAATCCCATGAGTGCAGGAGCTGCCTGGTCAGCCTCAGTAAGAAGCTGAGATCCCTTATAAGATCCTCCAAAGCTAGCTACGAAAATAAGATCACCACCGATTCTAAGGACAACCACAAAGCATTCTATGTCAAGAATCTTAGTGGCAACACCCAGATCCGCTCTGAGTTACAGCACAATGGCACAAAAATTACAGAACCAACTGATATTGCCAACATCCTGGCAGATAGGTTCAGTGCTAACTTTACCCCCTTCTCACCCCCTAAAGGGCCCATATCTATACAGGAAGAATGCAGAATCCCTGTAATTACATCTATGCAGGTAAAAGCTGCACTCTCTAAAACCAAAAATACAGCATCCATGGGACCGGCTAACATCCCAGGCTGCATTTTACATGAACTGCAGAACAAACTGGCTCCCCACCTGAGCACCATGTTCAGTCATAGTCTCACGTCAGGCTTTGTACCCACTGAATGACACACAGCAACAATTATCCCACTCCACAAAGGGGGAGCCACTACTGATCCTGGGAACTATCATCCTATTAGCCTGACAAGCCTGGTTTGCAAGGCCATGGAACGTATCATCATGGAATTCATAAAAAAAGACATTGGTAACCTCCAAACTCTGGACCCCACCCAGTTCGGGTTTGTGAAAGGCAGATCATGCCTCCTGAACCTGGTCAACTTCTTTGAGGCAGTCACCAAAGCCGTAGAAGAGGGTAAGGTGGTTCACACAACCTATCTTGAGCTCACCAAGGCTTTCGACACCATCCCCCATTATGGAATTATAGCTAAACTCACTAAACTAGGTATAAATCCCTATGTCACAACATGGGTTGCCAACTGGCTCACTGACAGAAACCACACTGTAAAAGTTGCAAACTCCAAATCTGACTTCAAACTAGTGACAAATTGAGCATGACAGGGTTCAGTCCTGGGACCTCTCCTGTTTGGTATCTACTTCTCTGAAGTACAGGCTAACACAGAAGGCCTCTGGCTAATGAAGTTCACAGATGACTCCAAACTAGGAGCTATAGTCGAGTCCCCAAATGATGTGAACATCCTACAGAAGGGCGTCACTGAGACAGATGTCTGATGTCAGAGCCATGGCCTCAAGCTCAATGCCAAAAAGTGCATTGTTATCCCCTTTGGTAAAAACTCTGTACCCATGAACTACCACATAGGCGACAGTCTTCTTAATGCTAAATGTGTGATAAAAGACCTTGGGACCCAGGTGGACAGTAGTCTCTCCTTTGATAATCACATTGCCACAGTAGTCAGGAAATCCTTCTATGTGGCACACCTCATCACAAAAGGGTTCTCATCTAGGAAAAAAGAGGTTAACCGGGGGGATTATTCAAATCCATGTGTATTTTTGGCAAACAATAAAAATGTGCCATTTTGCATCCCTCTACATTAAATATTTTCTTTATATCCTCATATGATAAATAATCTAACCTTAAACATTTAGATATTAGATCACTGTATTCCTGAATAGCTGTTAAATATACTGAAAATTCCACTCTATCATATACATTATTATCACTTAGCTGTTCATTGCACATATTAAAGTAATGTGTATGGTGCATGACTACCAATTTGTTGCCTTTGACTACAGGTTTAAATATCAAATCTCTTCTTGCACTTAATGACACTAACAACTTCCATTCATTTTTAGTCAGGTTATAGCATATATTATTCTTTTGTTCATTAAAATAAAAAATAGCTTTTTCTACAGTAAACTTCAGCATAGAATAAAAATGTTGCACCCCTTTATGAGTGAATGGTGGTACAAACACACTTTTATATCCAGTATGGCTTGTATATAAAGAGCAATATGCAATAAATTCTCCATCAGAAAGACATGAATAGAAACTCTCATTAGTAGAGACATTTATATTACTATCATTACTGACATTACAGTTGTTATTATGTGAATTACATTTGATTTCATGCAGCAAAACCGTGGGTATAAATTTCAAACCACAGTTAAGAACTGTATATTCACAGTCACTAAAACGATGTCTAGATAAATTAACAATATAGGAGTCGCAGTCAACTAGAAGTAACGAATTACTATTTACCTCTTTTATAATATTGTTGTAGCTGATATTCCTTCTGCTGTAGGGCTGCAGATTCTCATTGATGTTTCCTCCCTTGAGTTGCCTCTTGTTGATTGTTTGGACCATTACGAAAAGTCCATTGAAACTGTTCCTCCTGTTGAGCCCTCGGAAGTGGAGGGTAGTCATTCCTTCCTTCAATTTTATCTTCCATAGATGAATACATGTGCTCGGATGTTAAAAATGAGAAATTCAGCCGACACTGTACATTCGCCCCTTCTTCCTCAAACCTCACGTAATTGTGAGGCCATTTTCAATTGGTTCTTGCCAAAAAAGTCTTACCATTGTCATAACCACAAATATCTCTGAACAGTTTACCTTTCTTCCTTTCCACAATATCCCCTTCATAAGATTTCAATTTAACATTAATGTCAATTAAGAATTTGTCCAAATGCTCTATATTTGGACCTGAAGATAGGGTAGAGCACATCGATTTAATTTGTTCTTTCAGTTTCTGCTGTTCCACCCTATCTCTTTCCAACAGTATAGTAACCCACTCAATGGTACACATGTGGGCTGCCACTACCCACCATTTATGGAACTGTTTATCTACCTCATTATTGAGATCAAAAGGCATAGAAGGGTCTTTATATGCCCTCAGTCCCCTCTGGGTAATATCAAATTCAATGTATTTATACAGACTTTGAATGTTCAAAAACATATCAATTTCTTCCACATTAGTTTCTGTAGTTGGTCAAACAATACCTTATTTTCTGATGTAAGTAAAGAGGTGAACCTGTGACCCACAGTAGCAAATGTCTTATTACAATGTTTGTTCCGATCCTCTTCCCATTTATCCCACGATCTGGAAGCTTGCTCTGTATCCATTGAGACATGTATATCATTATGCTGATTGGACCGCTCACCAGACTGTATGAGGAAACTATCCAAAGACCATTGCATGTTATCCATGATGGATTCTCAAAATATATGCGGCAGGTTTGTATTTGGATCACTGGCCATAAATACTAGACAAAAACATCAACACACTGATATACCACCAGAATTTAAGACAATAAAACAGCAAAATGACCAGCCGGTATCCAAAACACTTTATTCTTCTCTCTCTGACGTCTTGGCACAAAGCCTAAGCCAAAGAAAAAATCTCCAACACTTATATAGATTATAGGCTGCAATACATAAGCAATAGCAATGCAGTACATATCGCTAGAAAGAAATTACATTCCAAAGTCAACACGAGACATGGTATTACAAAATAACTACAATCATATCAAATTTTTAGAAAAAAATGCATTGCCAAATGAATTAATAAAAATTCATGAAATGAAGTAAGAAAAGCAATGTGTATATTCCCATGTACCCAAGGAAAGATATGAGACAGTTTAGTGATACAGTAGAGTTAAAGAAAGGTATAGATGTTAGTACAAATAAAGATTTATTTTGGAATAGGCATTAGATGAATTGGAGGAGAGCAAGAACAGTGTAGGAGGCTAGAACAGTAAAATAGTGTAGTTATTGTAGTGTTTGGTTATATTTACGGGCCCAAGTAAAAGCTATGTAACATTTAGTTGATTTTTTAAATGCTAACATTGGACTCAGTTTATATTAATAATGTACATTGAATATAGAAAGTTACCATGGTGATTCTTCTTTAGTTGTTGGGATTACAATCGCATGGATTGATTGTATTTTTGGATGAAATGAACAGTAGATGGGCATTTCTCTGATTAGTATAGGACATTGTGAGTTGTCTTTGAATGAGAGTTCATGTGTGGTGCACTTTTAGTTATTTGATTTTATGTAGCAATGATTTTTGTTGATAACATTAGCAACAAATTTAGGTGAGTTGTTAAATGTTTACTCTAGTCTGTGAAGCTGTTTTTTAATGTTTGTTAACACTGGATATGTGTACAATAGACTTTCAAATAGTAAGGTATGCACAGTGTTTAGTTGGGCTTGCTCTATGAAGTCAGCTTTTAATTTGTAGACCATTCCTCATTTTTCTTTAGTTTTGGCTATGACATAGTTGATGTATTGTTGAATTTAATAGTCTGATCTATTATGACTTCTAGAAATTTAGTATGACAGATATGACAGACATGATTTGGTGTGTCATTTAAAGAATTCATATTTGACTCCTACATTCCAAAGACATGTAGCAGGTGGATTGAACACTCTAAACTGGCCATAGGTGTGAGTGTGCGTGTGAGTGTGTGGGGCTGGCTTTAGATGACTGTCACTGTTGAAATGACACCCTGACCCAATGTGTAAAAATGGGAAAAAGGGGTTGTGGATGGATGAACAGCTGGATAGACAGATGGATTTTAAGAATCAATATTTGTACAGTTTGTTTATGTGAGGAGTCTTATTAGAACCTGTTTATTTATTTTTATTTATTTTATTATTATTTTGGGGCATTTAACAGTAGATGATGGTCATACAGCCATGTTTTTAGTTTGGTAAGAGAGTATTACTATTTGATGTTGAGTTAAACTGTCTGCAGTGCTTATTAAGTGGGAATCATAACCATATTTTATGGTAGTTGCCTTGACAGTAACTGAGTAGAAGCTACTGTAGTTGAATAGCAGCATGTGGTGACAGATACTTGGGGCATGCCTACTGTACTTGATTTGAACATAGAGTAGGCATGTTGTTATCTGATTAACAGCAACCTGTGATGGAAGTAACATTTGAACCAGCTGATGGCATTTTTACTCATTTCAGCTTTTGTAACTGCATGGGTTTGTTGTCTCTATAAAACAGTGTTAAGGTAAAAAGAAAGCAGAGCTTATGGGAAGGTGTTTATTTTGTGAAAATTAATAGAATTTAGGAATGCGAGCAGAATAGTTTCTGTGTTGTGGTAAGGGTGAAAGCCTTCTTAGGTAGGAGACAGTAGACTGTTTTTTTCTATATGGTGTAGGATTTCTTTGGAGACACATTTTCTAGTAATTTAGAGAGTGGGTTTAATATAGCTATTAATCTGAAGTCAGATATATATGTATGTGTTCCTCAGTTACAAATGGGTGTAATGTAAGATTGTTTCCACAGATTAGACAAAAACATTTCTGAGCTTGATCTAATGATATGTGAAGTGATAGGATATTCTATGGTTTCATTTGCTATTTCTAGGCATATTGCTGCAATATACCCTGGTGACAGAGTGGTCAGTTTTAATATATGCATTTTTTATTTGGTAAAGTGGCAGTGGGAAAAGGGTGAAGGAGCACAGTGATAGTTATTTGGTTGTGTTTGGGTATGTTGGTTGATCAAGGATGAGGAAATATTAATGACGTGCTTGTTTAATTTACAGGCAATATTAAAGTCAGTTGGTAGTGGGTTTTGTGTATTTCTTGTTCTGTATGCACATTTCTGATTGACAGAATTTCAATATTATTTGAGATTGTTTCTGTATTTTGATCGTAAGGACTGAAAATAGATTTTTTTTATCTAGTTGCACTCTTTCTTTCTTGATTTCTTAAGGATCTATAGATATGCAGAAGCTGCATGAATTTAGTGGACTCTGTGTTTCCCATTAATTCCAGGTTCCTTCTCTCTTCTCTATTCCCTCCAGGGTTAATTAGTTGTTTAGCTGCGGTTGTTATGAGGATGTAGGGTTAGATTTAATTTTCTTAAATTAAATCACATTACAGGATTCACATTTCCTTAATTCTAACCCTATCTCCATAAAAAGTCAGTTCATGGAATTTTTTTACAAGATTCATCTGTGCAAATAGATAATTCTTCTGCAAAACATTTACCCACATGGTTGTTTGACCCTAGAAATAATATAGATAGATAGCTAGATAGCTAGCTAGATAGATAGATAGATATAGATGTATATCTATAACTATAGCTATAGTTCTATATAGGTCTGTATATTTATATATATATATATATATATATATATATATATATATATATATATATATATATATATAGATATATATATAGATATATAGATATATTAATAAATATATATATGTATATATATATATATATATATATATATGTGTGTGTGTGTGTGTGTATGTATATATATATATATATATATATATATATAAATAAATATATATATATATATATATATATATATATATATATATATATATATATATATGTGTATATATATATATATATATATATATATATATATATATATATATATGTATATAAAACAAGGGTTGTAGGCAATCTTAATTTGGTACCATCTGCAATTTTGGCAGGTGAATTGTTAATGCATTTGACTTGTCTAGTTTGCTGTATGCAAGTTTACTACTTGCAGTGAATTCTACAGTAAACTACAATTAAACAAACAAACAAATAAATTCTAGATGAACTGTAAAATGGAGCTCATCTGGGCCACACATTTAAACCTCTAACTACTCATTTTGAAATTAAAGCATCACCCTGCTTTTCTAGTCTCTTTTAATCTTATAAAAAGTAAGAAAGCATTATTAAACAGCTCCAGCAAGTTTGAATATTATGCCTACAGACCTAAGAAAAATAACCTAATTTGAAAATAAAAACAAATAAAAACTCACTTAAAGAATTTATGTATTAGCTCATACTTTACAAGTAATGCCTAACACTTTCTTAGTTTATACTTGTGGTCTTACTGCTTAGTTATTTAAACTGTGAATTCTGATGAAGTCTTATTTCGGTAAGATGAAATCATTTAACTCATTCTATTTCTTATTGTTTTTTTTTTTTTTTTGCTGATACATTTTTATTTATTGCTCACTCAGTCTGGTTTGTTTATATTATATAATTACTATGTTCATTATTTATTCTTGTTAATATTCAAAAGAAAGAAAACCACGGACTCACCACGAAGAAAAAACGTTTCTGCAATTTTAAAAACAAAGTACAAATTTTATTGTCGGTAAGCGCTTTCACGTATCAGGGATACGCTTCCTCAGACCATGAATTAATACAAAACTTTGCCTCCTTTTATATAATCTAGCAGCCATCATCAAACCATTTGAATAATTAGTAATCATTCAATTAGCATAATTAACAATTTTAAAATCCTTCAAGTGACAGTATCACATAAAATGCTTACTAGTGTGAAATGCATAATCACAAACACTACATTTGCTAACTTAATATGAGAGGAATATGAGTGTATATAAATCATAAAATATATATATATAAATCATAAAATATAATATAAAAGTGCATAAATGATGCCTGAGCTTGAACATGTATAAATATAAATGAAATGAAATAAAATGAAATTATTTCATTTCATTTTATTTCATTTCATTTATATTTATACATGTTCAAGCTCATGCATCATTTATGCACTTTTATATTATATTTTATGATTTATATACACGCATATTCCTCTCATATTAAGTTAGCAAATGTAGTGTTTGTGATTATGCATCTCACACTAGTAAGCATTTTATGTGATACTGTCACTTGAAGGATTTTAAAATTGTTAATTATGCTAATTGAATGATTACTAATTATTTAAATGGTTTGATGATGGCTGCTAGATTATATAAAAGGAGGCAAAGTTTTGTATTAATTCATGGTCTGAGGAAGTGTATCCCTGATACGCGAAAGCGCTTACCGACAATAAAATTTGTACTTTGTTTTTAAAATTGCAGAAACGTTTTTTCTTCATGGTGAGTCCGTGGTTTTCTTTCTTTTGAATTTTACCTTTACCTTTAAACCGGGACTCTTCAGTTGGAACAATTCTATTTTTACTACCATTCTTGTTAATATGTTTTTATTTATTTATATGTTTCAACATTTTTTCTAGTTTGCTACATTATTGGGGGAATTCATAAAGGTACTGTGATGTGTGTACCTTCAGGTACACGTTGCGGTAACCTGTTTGAATTCAGAGACATATTTAGCTATGTGCTCTCTCCTCAAGAAAGGCATCCACATGCCAAAATCACTTGGACATATAGATCAGCATAGTTGCTTCCATGGCTTTGTGGTAGTGAACATAAAAGACATGTTCATCTACCAGCATTCATTGTAATACAGGAATGGGGGGGGCACTAAAAACTGAGGAAACTACAATTTTGCCCTAATGGCACCAACAGAAGTGTGGGGATCAGAGGGTAGGGGGAAGTACAAGGCACCAGGCATACTACATCTGTGCCATAATGGCACCTATAGCAATAGGAGGATGCACTAGCCACCTCGGATACTGCATTTGTGCTTTAATGGCACTTACACTACTACAGGCATCAGGGAGTAGGGGAAGCACTAGCCACCAATGATAGTACATGTGATAATAGCATTTACACTAGTATGGGGATTGCGTGGGTGGGGAGCCTTAAGAACACAACTAGTATGGGGATCTAGAGAATGACTCAAAGACAGTTCAGGGACTGTGTGTGTGTGTGTGTGTGTGTGTGTGTGTGTGTGTGTGTGTGTGTGTGTGTGTGTGTGTGTGTGTGTGTGTGTGTGTTTGAATGTACACTTGTGTGTGTGGCAGAGTGACTAAGAGGGGTTGCCTATGGTTACACGGGTCTATATTAGATGATTGAACTTTCAAAAGTTCGACCGTCATATGGTCGACACCATATGATCAAAGTTTTAAAAGTTCAAACATCTAATAAAAAATAAATGACACAAATAACCTACCTGAATGTTTTAAGCAATAGGGGGCAAGCCCCCCCTGTACCTCCCATGTGGGGAGCTGCACTGCCCACACCCCCTGCTCTTTAAATATACCAAGTCTGAGATCTCACTGCAGTGCAGAAAAGGGAAATTTTCCCATTCCGCGCTATACGGAGATCTCCGTTAAAATGTTCAAACTTTCAAAAGTTCGATCATATGGTGTTGACCATATGACGGTCAAACTTTTGAAAGTTCGATCATCTAATATAGACCCGGCTACACAGTATGGCCACAGCAGTTACCTATTTTAACTTGCAGACCAGCAATGCTCTGCACATGACAGTAGTAGCTGCAATTCAGAGACATGCGCATTAGCCAGAAATGAGGTATTTCCTCATCACTGCCATCATATGTCTGAATTGCAAAATACCACATTGTGGGGAAAAGGGCCCTTTTAGTGTGAGTCTTACTGCTCACACTATGCCCTTTCATGAATCCCTGGATAAATCTTTATCTGCCTAGCTATACAGCTATCTAACTAGTGTGTGTGTGTGTGTGTGTGTGTGTGTGTGTGTGTGTGTGTGTGTGTGTGTGTGTGTGTGTGTGCGCGTGTGTAAAGTAAAGAAGGTATCTGAAAATAAGGGTCATGATTCAAAGACAGTTTACAGAATTAGCAACACAATTTAACATGGTAGTGGAAAAGTGCAGGCTGCAAGAGTTTAAGGCAAACACAGGTAGTGCAGTCATGCCATTGTAAAAGTACAAAGCCAGCTGTTGGATATCTAGAAATGCAGCCCTGAGTATGACCAGACAACTTTAGATTAATTAATACAGTATTGGGTTGTGAGGTGGGAAACATTAGCACTTTAAGCTTGCCCATTCTGGGAAGGAGGAGTGGGCACCTGCCTGAAATCTGTCAGTTTCCCAATGACGAGGCATGCTGTAACCACAAGCCAAACTGCCATTAAAATTTGTCATTAGAGGTAGGGCTGGAGCTAGCTGTTGTGTGGTGATGAGTGGGACAGCAGGAGCTACACCCAGATAGAGCATTACAGAATAAAAAATCCCCCTCGTGCAGAGCAGCATTTATAATGTTGCAAGGTTTTCCGATGTGTCCTTCTACATCTCCTTCCTACACTGTCTACATCCAAATCAGTCCCAGCCACAGTGGTTAATACTAAGTATTCTTAAGTTAGGAGTGATTAAAGCAAAGCAGCAGATGGTTGGCTGGAAGTTATACAATGAGGGGTGGCTAAAAAAAACAAAGTGAAAGAATAGTTTGATATGCAATGTAGGCTAATGAGTGCATATTGACCTGACCATGAACCCCATGGATCTAGTCTGAAGGGATGTGTTACTATGTCTCATGGAGGCACCAATGGAGGCAACATTTGCCATCACTAATCTCAGCCGTAATGTATTTCCATGTCCCAACACTCTATGCCACAGTACAATTGATGCATATTGTCCCACAAGCCAGGAGGCACACCAATCATCTCCATCTCCACCATGGCATTAGTAGCAGCTGTTTGTACCTAGATAACAGATCTGCACATCTGCTGATTAATGCCAAGTATTTTAGCAATATCAGGCATAGACCTGGAGTGACAGTGGCAGTGCATACCATCATTTATCTTCACTGTGGTGGGTATGTGCACCTTAGAAGTGGACTGCATGTCAGATGCTTCTGGGCAGGGACCATAGGTGGAGACCAAGGGGGACTTCCAGGTACAGGATGTCCAGTGGGGTATACTACATTAGACCGACAGTCCACAACACCGACACCCACAACACCGACACCACAAGAACGAAACTGCAAAAACACGAAAGTTCACATGCCCGACAAACCACAATACTGACAGTTAACAAAACAAAATGTTCGCTGTTCCACACAACACACACACACCACAAGCACACCAATAACCTTAAAACCTACACTACACCTTAAACACACAACTATCTATGCACTAACCTTAACCCAAACCCTAACCCTAAGGTCCGTCACTATCTCACACTTACCTTACCTGCACCCTAACCCTAACTCACTTAATCTGCCCCTAACCCTCAAGTCCCTCACTATCGCACATTTACCTTACCTACTCCCTAACCTTAAGTCCCTCACCGTCGCACACTAACCTTACCCGCACCCTAACCCTCAAGTCCCTCACTATCGCACACTTACCTTACCCACACCCTAACCCTAAATTCCTCACTATCACACACTTACCTAGTCGCACTCACATGTTTCCCATGTCGGTGCTTTCACTATCAGGATTCCGAGTTGTCGGTTAACTTCTCTGTTGGTCTTCTGGCATCAGTGTAGATCTTCTGAGCTTTCGTTCTAACGTAGAGAACCCATCCAATGTGCCTTGTAATGACTGTACTCAGTCTGTACCTCCATAAGGGGAACTGAAATAGTGGATGTGGGAGAGCCCTCCCTCTGTAATGCTGCAGAAAATGCCTGTGTTATCGACTCTGCCACTGTGTTTCAATTGTGCCCGTGTCATTGACTGTGCTATTGTGTCAATGACGTTGCCATTTGTACATTTTCCTTATTTGTCAGCCACACATGCCCAGCTAATATTAGGTCTATGTTGTCTTGATTTACCAGACTTTTTACCAGTGGATCCTGTAAAAGTATGAGCACACATGGCACCATTGTCAGCTCACAAATACATATCGCTGTAATCCTATAATATGTATACCAAGGCTTATGTATGTACAGATAAAGCATGCATGACAAGGTATGGCTTTCAATGCATGCTTTATCTGTGCATACATGAGCACTGATATATCTTTCAGTGCAGGTTTTATCTGTACATACCAGTGCTCAAGTATGTACAGATAAATCATGCATTAAAAGACATAACTTGTCATGCAGGCTATTGCAGGTGGAGACTAGAGGTACCTGGAAGAGCAGAGAGTCAGGTGTGGCCTGGTCAATCATGACATTTAAATGCACAGCAGAGTGTAGTGTAGTATAATGGACATTACTAATCAGGTGCTTCCTCCACTGACACACAGGTAATTATCTCCAGCCCATCTCCCAGATAAGAGTTGCTATTCCCTTTGTCTGATGTGTGACACCGAAAACTCTTTATCCTCTGTGAATCACTTCTGTGGTGATGGCTAACCCCCAGTGGAGGACCCCTCTTTTCCATTGTCTCATGTCCTTTGCACAAACTAACATTTTAATAACCTTGTACTGCACCTGTTATACTATTCTTTTATGCCACCTCCCACAGAATTCACATTTGGCAACATTCCCTACAAAATCTGATAATACTTGTTAGTGGTACTCTTGTCCGTTTGTGTAGAGGTGCAGTAAGTCATGACTGGTGAACTTTTCAAGGCTTTGTGTCTCCAGGTGGCCATGTGAGTGCCTGTCACCTATGGCAAAACATGTCAGCCATTAGGAGTTTATGGTATGCTATGGAATGCACATTCCCATGGCTACAGCCCCCATCCTTTATGTACTAGGTGCAATTAGTACTATTCACAGCCTCCTCCTCCTCCTGCTCTCCCATATTGTAGCCATAGCCACAGCCTGCTCTATTGGCCACAGGAATATGATATATTAACATGACAATCTCATGGGTTACACATACACCACACCATCTACCTCACTATCCCAGACCGTCCCCCACCACATGGCTTACTGTTGATAATGAGGTACTTTACCCAGTCAGACTCCTTCCTTAACTCTTTGAAGCTCCAAGAAAACATAATCTGTATTTATTTCTTTATTTGCTGACCAGGAATGTTCAGCTGGGTAGAACCCATTTTCAGCAGAGGCCCTGAGAGAAAAGCCCCACCACAGTACTCATATTAACAAGTGAATTTCAGACAGTTCTCAGAAAAACAATTGTTTCATTTCCTATGAAACAACAAACATAATTACAAGACAGGTATATACAGTAAAGTATTTAGATTGACAATTATAAGTCTACAGAGCTGTTCCAGCTGTAAAATTATGCAGAAGTAAATGTACTGATACTGCGGAAGGGAAATTATTATTATAAAGAAAATTTGTGTTCTTTCATTTCAGTAAAGAAAGGTTTGCAAGGAGTTCAAGATGCATAATGAAGTTAGTTATAAAACTATGTAGGATGGGAGATTTTACTTGTGTGCTGCGGTAGCATTGTCGCCTCACAGTAAGATGTTGTCCTGTTTGATTCTCAGACAGAGCGTCTTCTGTGTGGAGACATGCGTGATGGGCGTACCTTCATTGAAGGTTGTGTGTCAGGGCTGGCAACTCGACACGTAAAAATCTACTGCCAATCATTAGCGGACCGGAGTTCCGTTGTGGCAACCCCTAACCGGGAAAAGCCGAAAGACACAACATAGGTTTGTAAAGAGTTCAAAAGATATAATGAAGTAAGTTATAAAATTATGTAGGAGCGGCTGAAAGATATTAGCATTGTATATGAGGACAGTGGCAACAGCATACCACTGAGAGAGCATGGTATAAGATTGTTTCTATTTTGGCTGCCTATTCCATATTAGTGTATCTAGAAGGTTTATAACTTAGGTGTACAATAAATGCACAAGATGAGTAGATTGGTGGATGGGGGCAATTAGAAAAAGAGCAACATGAGAAGTGTTGTTTAAGGGGGTGAAGAGGGATCTTTTAATTTAAGTGCAGGAGGAGTATAATGATTCAAGTAGAGGAGGGCAAAATGTTTGTGCTTTTACCAGAGGTCTCAACCTAGTGATGGACATGAGCATGACCAAGATTGGGTAAGGTATTATATGAGATGGATTTTATAGCTTGGAACGTTGTTAATCATTTTTACTTGTGTAGAGATGGTGTTCCAGAGCTTACAGATGTAACAGGGGTATAATGAGTCCCCTGGTGAATTATTTGCTTTAGTAGTGCTTAGTAGAAATTTATCACCAGAATGGTAGTCCCTTGTGGGGGTATAGGGTAACAATATGTTTTTTTTTAATGCAGGGCATTGTTCAGAAAAATATAGCAGTTTGTATGTCATAACTAGCTGAGTGCATTTTATATAGTTGCTAAGCTCTAGCCAGTTTAGTTTCTTTAAGGCTTGGCAGCTCACTGTACTGAAATTTCACTGTTTTCAAGTTGTATCATTGTACCCGTTGTCACACACATGG
>NC_056744.1:1379583856-1379618856 GCF_019279795.1 Protopterus annectens | reverse complement strand
CCAAAAACAAAGTTTCAAGTATAATTCCTTTAATTCCTTGACTATCTCGAAAAAACAATTAATAAACAATTAAAATAGTGAAAACAGCCTCCAGTCCTCATGACCATCACAGACTGGTTTTGCAAAAAAGAAGCGTCATCGGTGCAAAGGCATGTAATTTCCTGTTCATTTAAATAAATTCCATTTACAGAGACTCCCCTATTTCAAGAGTTGCACCAATTCCAAACAGTTAGTGAAAATGCATACTCAAATACAGCCATACCTGTATGAATACATAACCAACAAATACTTGTGCATCAAATGTCATACTATAAATACTTTTCCAACTCACAAATTAATGCACATATTTAAAACACACAAATACATATGTGCACTCAGATATACACATATATGCATATTTATATACACATGCATGTGTATGCAGATACAAGAATATACCTATACATATATTCATGAGCATGTGCATGCATACACATATACACATACAAATTCTTGCTTCTTAATATATGCCCATGTACATCACCATATTAGGAATATTATCATATAAAAAAAAACAAATTACCAGTGTTCATTCAAACCTGGCTTATACATAGCCCCATGATTCACTATCTACATTTTTTCTTTATGGTCAACAAAATATGTTTATAACAATTAGAGAAACCCTTGCCCCTAATGCATTCTAATCCTAAAAATAAAATGAAATGCACTGAAGGATGTGATATTTTATGCTCATAAAGGGCACTTCTGGGATGCTGACAATTTATATCGCTTAGATGTACAGCAATCCTATTTTAAAAGCCTTAGAAGTTTGACTAACATAGAATGCACCGCATTGGCAGATGGCCATATATACCACCCATTCAGTACTGCAGGTAATTAGTTGTCTAATGGAGTATACATTGGAAGTATTAAAAGAGGTAAAAGACTTGGTGCAAATACCATCTTATAATAAACACAATTAATACATGTGACGTTCCCCACTAGCATATTGCCATCTGAACCGTGTTTATTAACCCTCCATCTTTTAAACCATGACAAATGTACCTGTATATTCCTGCCTCTCTGGTAACCAAATTTACAATAATCGCCTAAAAATTGGGCAAAAAAATCATCTGTCATAAGCATCTACCAAAACCTATTCAGGACTTCCCTGATCTTAAAAATATTACTGCCATAGGTAGTAATAAACCTGATATTACCGGGATTCCTACTAGCCCTATCCATATCATGGCCTGAATTCAAAAGGTTCTCCCTTTTAATTTGACTAGCTGCTACACCAGCTTGTTTAACTAAGATTTTTCTATAAATCCTTAGTTTAAACCTCTCTTCCATTTTATCTTTTTCAAGCTGAAAGTCATTACCATCACTACAGATACATCTGAGCCTCAGGAATTGGGCTTTCAGAATATTCAGAACTGTATGTCTAGCAGGGCGCCGAGAAGATAGCAAAATAATAAAATAAATGAATACATAAAAATGCGCCCTTTATGAGGCCGGCCTGTATGGTGCCCTAGGCGGTCACCTAGTTTGTCTATGCCTAAGGCCGGCCATGTCTAGCATGGCAACTATCAACCTATCTCATTCCCTCCAGTAGAGCTCTTCTGAGTGTGTACCTTTAAGGCCTAGTGGGCGTGGCTTCAGCATTTAAAAATTGAAGTTATCACCTTACATTTTTAACAAATACCCATTGACAGAGGTCATATATCAATACAATTGTGTTTGCTATCATGTATGCTTCAAGATAAAATTTTCCAATACCTTGAATGTAACATGGTTTTGGAATTACTAATGCAAATATGAACGGGCAATATCTGACATCTAGAGGAGCAGTAGGGTGTAACTGCAGAAACGCCTGGAGACGTCACTCGGCTGTAATGAGTTGGAATTCTTCATGAAGGGTTTATGATAGAGTGCAGTAGCCATGATGCCATCAATAATCTTTGTGATATTCACATCCAGAAAGTCAATAGTAAACAATTCTTGTTTACCCATAAAATGGATGTCAAAGTCATTATCATTCAAATAGCCTACAAAGGAATTCCACTGATATATATATATATATATATATATATATATATATATATATATATATATTACCAGACCAAATGCACCAAAAATCATCCAAATATCTTCTTCACATAGTCAATTCTCTTCTGAAGGGGTTAGAATCATCATAAATCAGGGCCTGCTCTAAATAACCCATGAAGACGTCTGCATAAATAGATGCAAACATTGTACTCATGGCTGTACCTTTTGTCTGCAAATAATACTCAATGCCAAAATAAAGCACACTACTTTATAATACCAGTCTAGTCAGGCTTCATACAAACTCAATCTTTTCAAGAGAGTACACACCTGATATATGTGACCAGTATTTAACTGCTGCAAGACCACCCTCATGGAGTATACTTGTAAATAGGGACTATGCATCAAGAGTACCCATGAAGACACTATTAGAAACCTCAGCATCATTAATAATTTTAAGGAACTCAGTAGAATCCTTAACACGTGCTCTTAATAAACCTAATAAAGGCTTCAATACAGGCTCCAAATACATAGAAAGTGGTTCTGCCAACAAACCCCGACCAGAGACTATGGGTCTACTGGGGGGTTAACCACAGTCCTGTGTATCTTGGGTGAGATATAAAAATGTTCTTGTTTAGGGTTATCCACCTTTAATTCACCCTCAAACTGCTCAACAATCAAGCCCTTCTTACTAGATTCCATAAGAAAATCATAAATACGTTTTTAAATTGATAGGTGGGGTCCAGAGGTAACTTAAAATAAAATCTTCTATCGTTAAGCTGTGACCTAACCTCAGTCTCATAATTGGAAGAATCCCAGAGCACCACCACCACACCTTTATCAGCTGAAGTAATAACTAAATCAGCATTATTTCTCAACTTTTAAGGGCTTCTTTCTCATATTTATTCAGGTTACTTCTATAATTCTTAAAAACAACATTTTGTTTCATATGCAATTCACGTAAAACCTGTTCCCCAAAAAATTTTGCTTTTGGGTGATGTGGTTGAAAGTTAGATTTTTTTCACCCAGAACACATTAGTTGATCCCAAATCTTCCTTTGTGGTGCAATAATACCTCAAATTCAAAATACAACAGAACTGATTAACATCTACACAAGTCACATAATATGAAACATAAAAAGAAGGAATGTAATTCAAGCTTTTATTTAACAATGACCTTTCACCCTGTGTACAATCATAAGAAGTCAAATTAATCAAGTCATTCTCATTTATATTAGAAATAACAGCCCCATTTTCATTCATGTGCAGGTTTCTATTGCCTTCCTGAATATGTCGTCACCTTCACCCCAATGCTTTCTACCAGCTCTTCTAAAGGGCCTGCTTTATTCTTAGGTCTTTTAGTTATAGGGGAATGAGCAGGTGAATTAGTATCCAAGCCATCAGCAAAATCTGCCTCGGTATCAGCATTAGAAACATTGGAAGAAACATTGACATACTTGACTCCGTGTTACTAAAATTATGCACTTTTTTAAAATTGAACAAATGTGTTTACGTTTAAATCTGACAGCCTTCTTATCAGTGTCAGAAAACCGTGTGTGTGTGTGTGTGTGTGTGTGTGTGTGTGTGTGTGCAGCTTTTACAAAACATCTTTTAGTCATTGCAAAACAATTTTATACCTGCCAATAAATCAAGTTATATTAGTACACCACCTGGGGGAGCTAATAACCTTTTAAAGATTTATTTTGCAAACACAAGAAATCTGAAAAGAAAACACACAAGCTTCAAGTTCTTGATCATTTATATGACTACAACATTCTGGTTATTACCAATATCTGGCAGTGTAATAGCATTAATATCGTCAGATTTCAAACATTTGTGTTTCTAAAATTAGCACTTCAGTGGATAGCATTGTCATTATTTACATATTTATTTATTTATTTATTTATTTTACATTTGTTGGCCGGGATAGTCCGACTGAATTCATGTCCATTTTCAGCGGAGGCCCGGGGAGAAAAGCTCCAAGGTAGTCAGAGTCAAAAATGTAACAATGAAGACATAATTACAGGTAAGCTATTTACAGAGGATACATGAAAAAACATGAGATAGACAAGTTCACAGGTATACTTATCCCTCATTTAAGTCAGGGGAATAAATTGACAGTAGGCAGAAATAAATATATTATATACATTCATGAAGAGGGTTATCCAGGCTTGTTACAATAGCAAAGCCAGTTTAGTGCCAGATGTTGTCTGAGTTTGGTTTTAAATTGGCATAGGGAGGAGAGCAAAGTAATGTCAGCTGGAAGGAGATTCAAAACTCTACCTGCAGAATTTGCAAAGAGGGCATCCCCAGCTGTATTGTTAATTTTGATTGTCTGAATTAGTAATTTGTTTGAGGATCTAAGCAGTCTCTGATTGTTATGGGGGGGTGACAATATTCCTTAGGGATTGTGTATCATCTGGATTATAAAAAATGTTATTAGCTATAATTAAAAGGTTGTATTGGATTAGACTAGGAAGTTCTAGCCACCCAAGCTGTTTGTGTTCTAAATGGCAGGCCCGTGGCAAACCAGGCAATGTGATTGTAATAGGTTGACAGTCTGTTTAGTACTGACTTGTTTAGATTAGAGAAAAGGGAGGAGGCATATAGAAGTGTTGAGATTAGGTGGGTGCGGGCTATGACAATCCTGGCTGGAGGGGTTAGAAAGGCTTTTATTCTATACAGTGATCCTAGTGTTTTATTGATGTTCTTGATTAATTGATTGACATGCAAGTCAAATTTTAGGTTATTATCAATAATGACACCTAGTAGTTTTGTGGAGGGGTCGGGGGAGATAACAGTGCCATCCTTCACATTAATGTTGAAGGTAAATGCAGCAGAGCTTTGTGTAGGTGAGAAAAACAGCATTTTAGTTTTTTTGGGATTTAATAACAGGTGACGTTCAGAGAGCCAGTTCTCTATAGTATTAAAGATGGACTGAGTAGCAGACCTCAATTCTGAGGAAGATGTAGCAGAGCAAATCAGGGTGGAGTCATCAGCATATTGGATACAGCTGACATTTGGGATGACAGTGTATAGGTCGTTAATAAAAATGAAAAACTGTAGAGGCCCTAATATTGAGCCTTGTGGTACTCCAAGGGTGTTTGGTAGAAGGTTTGAGAGCTTGTTCTGCCAGCGAACAGCCTGCTTCTTCCCAATGAGGTAGGATTTAAATCATAGAAGGACTTTGGAATCTAGATAGAAGGTTTTCAGGGTGTGTAACAGAAGTTGGTGATCTACAATGTCGAATGCCTTGGAGAGGTCCAAGAAGATGGCAAAAGAGATATAATTGTTGTTACGGTTGTTGTTTATGGTTTTGGTAAAAGCCAGGAGGGCC
Organism: Protopterus annectens; assembly: GCF_019279795.1. Lineage (NCBI taxonomy): Eukaryota > Metazoa > Chordata > Ceratodontiformes > Protopteridae > Protopterus > Protopterus annectens. Next base: position 1,379,613,495 of record NC_056744.1, on the reverse strand, counting down.
GAGGTTGTGCTGTGGTGTGGTCAGAAGCCATGTTGGGTATCAGCCATGAGGTGATTTTGGATTAGGTGGTGCATGAGTTTGTGTACACATTTTTCCATTATTTTTGCAAGTGGGGAAAGTATAGCTATTGGTCTATAACTAGAGAAATCCATGGGGGATTCTCCTTTGTGCAGTGGGATTGCATAGGCCGTTTTCCAAATGGTGGGAATTTTTGCCTCTGTTATGGTCCGGTTAATTAGAATTGATATAGGATAGGCAATAGCATCAGCTGATTTTTGGATGTATTCAGTGGGGAGTTGGTCAGTGGTGAGTGTGGTGGGTTTTAATTTTTTGAGGAGAGACTGGATGAGTGATGTGGGCACTGGTTGGAGGCTAAATGAGAGTTGGTTTAGAGGGGTAGTATTATCAGTGCTGTGGGAGCTAGGAGGTAGTTGGCTAGCTAGGGTTTGAATTGTTTCATTAAAGAAACAGTTAAAACAGTCTGAGACATCCTCAGGGGATTTATCAACAGTAGCAGCGGGGATGGGGGTGGATATTTTTCCAGGGTGAAGTAGATTGTTCAGACCTGCCCAGAACTTCAGAGGATTGTTCTGGTTAACTGTCTGTAAATTACAGTAGTATTGTTTTTTTCTTTTTGTCTACTAGAATGGATTTTTTTATTTCATTCCTAGCTTGCCTGTATTTAACATGATCGTGGAGGTATTTAGTGGAGCGCCATAAGGACTATAATTTGTTTCTGCTATTGATTTTTTGTCTGGTCTCTTTAGTAAGCCATGGTGCTGTTTTAGCTTTTGTTCACTTTGAGTGGACAGGTGCATGCAGATCTAGGATTTTGAGAAATTTATTGTTAAAATATGCAACTGCCTCCTCTAGGGGGGAGCTGTTTTAGCATAGACCAATTACAGGAGATAAGTTCCTGTTGGAATTTGGCAGGGTGAAAGTCTTTATTGTTTCTGACTTTTCTGATTATGGGAAGTTGTGGGTTAATGGCTTTTTGCTTAATGACATAAGTGAGGAGGCGGTCACTTAGGTCACGGGGAAGGGCACCCACAGTGTACTGTTGGGGGTTGCTATTTAGAAGAACCCAACTGAGTATGGTTTCCTTTTGGTTGGGTTTACCTAGCCTGGTCAGGGTAGTTATGTTTTGTGTGTGAAAGCATGCAGGTTAATATGGGTAGAGGGGGATTGTAAGGAACAGGTGCCTCAGTCTATGTTAAAGTCTCCAAGCAGTAGGGTTTCTTGGGGGTAGTGACATGATAGCCAGTGGAGGGTGTCTTCAAGTGTATCTATGTTGTTGCCTGGGGGGATATACATACAGATGATGTTAATGCATTTATTTTTGTTAAGCTGCAGTCTCGTGGCAAGAATATCAGAGTTGTTAACCTGAGGTGGTTGATTAACAACTCTGGTCACATTCATCTCAGATTTGTAGAGTATAGCTACCCTGACACCCTTCCTGGAAATACAATCCAGCCTGTGTATATTATACCCAGGAGGTAACACCTCATTATCAGCTGTGTGTTTTAACCAGGTCTCTGATAGACAGAGTATTTCCAGGGAGTGGACAGCCAGGAGAGCATGCAGTTCATGTACCTTATTATTAATGGTCCTAATTCTAATGTGACAGGTCAGGAGAGAGTTTGTTGGTCTACTAATTCTAGTTTGATAGCCTAGGTTACAATTGGAGGGGGTGCATTTATCAGAGGTGGATGGGCTGGGGTTAGGGTGAATGTCACCACCGAGTATGAGGCTGGGCTTGTACTTAGTAATAAGCCTCAGAAGTTTATATAAGAGTTTGTAGTATTGTCCTGATCTAGGGCTGGGGTGCCTGGGGTTGGTATGCTGAAAGAGTGAGCAGGGGGCTGCGTTGTTCCCATTTTTATGAGCATGGCTGAAGGTGGGATACTTTATCCCTGTAGTGATAGTATGGCCTTTAGGGTATTGCTAACCAATAAACTTATGGTTTTCACACAGGGTGAGTACATATGTGCCTATTAGGATGGGTAGTAAATAGTAGTGGAACATTATGACAGAAGGAGAATGGTAGTTAGGATCAGTTGTTTAATTGACACTGCAGTACAAGAACTGATGGCCAATGTAGGTATATTAGAGCGGGAGGAGAGAGAATGTAAGTGAGAGCTGATAGGAAGGAGGAACATGGTGGAGAGAGAGTGGAGGTGAAAGCTGATAGGGTATTGTAGCAAGGGTGTGATTAGGTACCTATAAATGTAGAGGTAGTGGGGGCAGGTGAAATTTGGGGGCAGGGAGGGGAGCGGAGAAAGACGCAGGCGAGCACAGGGGGGCTAATACAGCCTGCAAGTGTTTTCTTATGCTTTGTTAACTTTATTGTATTCTTTTAAGCCAAGTTTACTCTGAATTTATTTTATGCTGTATTTTTAAACTGAAATTTACATTAGGTTGTAGACTAGGGTTGGACTGTAAGTTGTACACATGCAAGGAGTTTGTAAACTACAGGTTATGGGGACAGAGTATAATTTTCAGGGCTAAGAGTGGGAGAACTGAGTGAGAATGCAATATACAGGGAGTAGTTTCCGGGTAAGAAATAATGTTAGGGGCTAACTAGTCATTTTAAAAACAAGGTGATAGCCAAATTATTATAGGGGACAGAGTAAAGGTGCCTTTAGACCCAGGTCAGCAGCTTACAGGATATAGTATTACAGTGCAGTTTAAGATATTAACCTTAGCCAATTGAAGGACTGACTTCTGGTGAATAGTTTGTGGTTACAGGTTTTTCAGGGTAGCTTTCTTCAGGCAGGAGATTCTTTTAGTAAGATAATTAGAGGTGGTCTTCCAGGAAGAGAAAGCAATACTACTGACTGGATCTGGAAGCTCCGGGCATTTTACGTTTTAATCATTTACATGATTAAGTTTTGGTCATATTAGACACAACAAAAAATAGAGATAATTATGATTACCCTGGAATCTCAGCAGAGCAGACAGTGAATAAATCTAACTGTTATAAGGATACCACACTTAATCAAAAAGAGTAAATAACATTATTTCAAGATGTGGGTACTATTTAAAAAAAAATAATAGCAACATCATTTTATTAGTTAACTTTAATGACCCACACATAGACTAGAGGGTTTGTGCTGGCTGATCATTCACTGCAGAGGAGTATTTGGATATGATTTCCTTATGAAACTCGTCCCAACTAATGACTTTTTCAACATGTAATAACAATAATTTGGACCTGTTGATCATTAATTATGTCAAATGCATTTTTAATATTGCTCCTATTTGTACACTGGGTTATTCTGACTATATTTATTTTCATTTTGCATCTTTTTTCTAATAGGCCAAAAGATCACTCACTATTCATTGCAACTTCTCATTCAATTATTTAAAGTCAGAATTTAATTCTGATTACTGGTTGCAAAATTAGAATTTCTAAAGAAGTCCATTTATTGCTGTGTTTTAAGGATGAAAATCCTCAATTTATTAAACATGTATTGTAATTGTGACCAATGTGGAGTCATACTGGTTGATTTTGTTATTAATTTGTTTTTTAGTACAAGTGTGTTTCACATATACCCCAGGATTTAATAAACTCTATGTAGGCTCCATGTAGAGCTTACATGGAAGGTACCCATGCACATGGCCATGGTTCCCCCTTGGCAGCATACTATGCAATTAATAATGGTGTACTGCAGAGGGACAGCATAGTAACAGGGATATTGAATCCATGTAGGCAGAAGTGTAGAGGCTGGTGATATGTTATGTACATGTTAAGGCTCCCTGTAATGTTCTGTGCTACTGGTGAAATGTGCTGTGTATTAATAGTCTGTGTATTAAATGTATAAAGTGTTATGTTTGTATTCTATTTTTTTAATTTTTTTAATGCTGCCATTTGCATGGCATGGCGTGGAGTGCAGCAATGCTAAGCCACAGTTATACATAGACAGATGACACTTACCAGACATCTAAAAATAGAAACCAGATATAATTAATTATTATAACTGTTTTTTTTTTTTTTTTTTTAATGTCTGTTTGTGCTGCATGAACACAGCAATGCAAAGTTGTGCTTATACATACACAACAGACACCTGCCAGACATCTAAAAATAGAAATTGGATGTAATTAATTATTTATTTCTGCATTTGTGTACACCCATTTAAGCCCGTTTGTGCTGTGCACCACAATTGCTTAGTAGTGTATGTGAAGGTATACCACTTTATATACTATCCATGTAGCTAAATGGGTAGAGTGATGGTTTAATGTTCTGTAGGTCCTGGGTTCAAGTATCTAGAACACATATAATTTGTTGAATGCAACATAAAATGTATTTTAAATTAAAATCAGTATTTTTACATTTGGGAGAGCTGCATGGTGCTAAGGACTGCTTAAACAGGGTTAACAACTAATATTGTTTGCGTGTTGCTAAGCTTCACTAAAACCATGTTTCTGTGAGTTTTTGTGCTGCTCAGCTTCGTTTAGCTGGTTTGCATGATGTTAAGCACAGCGGTGCTTTTTTGAATGTTGCTAAATGACGTGTAAGGGTGTCAAAACAGCCTGTATTAAGGCCAATAAGTGGGAATTCTGCACCATTTGTTGGAGTCTGCTTATCTGCTGATATGCCAGGTGTTGTTGGAGAGGGTGCTCATTTTCAGGTGCAGAGATGGGGTGTGCAGGAGTCAAGGAGTTTTGTTGGGCTTCTCACATGGAATGTTGAACATAGGCTACTGCAGAACAGTTACCAAGACTCAGAGTATAAGGATGAGGCCAGGGATTAGTTGGCCAGGGATCTTACCAGTGATAATGGTATCCACCACACTGGTGAGCAGTGTCATCAGCACTATGATGACCTGAAGCAAAGAAAGAGTGGAACATTTGACACATGGGTCCAAGAGATCAGGGATGGGCATGACCCACAAATATGTAAGTATTTTTTCCACTGTTTTACCAAAATGCAAGCTGAATGTGTGCAAAACTGGTATGCATAATGGTGTGCTTCTCTCCCAACAGCTGCAGCTGAGAGAGCTAGCAATATTCAGTCCCATGCTGGACACCTGGCCAGGTTGCACAGTGAGTGTGGTAGGTATGAATATATTATGCTACCTGTAGTGCAATAAGCAACAAAGAATAAAAAAATGTACTGCAATAAAGAATAAACAATAAAAACTGTAGTGCAATAACTGGGCTATTAGAAGTGTAGTGCAATAAATGGGCAATTAGAAATGTAGTGCAATAAATTAACAATAACAACTATTTAGCAATAAACAAGAGAATTATCAGAAATACCAATAAAGTGTTAAGCAGCATTATAGTTTCCTAAATAAATCTGTCTTAATATGTGCAGCACAGCTGTAAAAATTGCATATGTGTGTTCAACTATCACTGCAGTCAAGTGTAAAACTGTAGTAGCTCTACAATGCAAAAGGAATGTCCTGTAAAATGTTTTTCTCAACTAATAGTATGGTCCAAAGTTGTCTCCAGGCCAATTACAGTCACATAATGCTCTGATTTTCTTCCACTCCAGGAACAAAAGTTATATGCCTGAGGTAGCCAACCTTATGAGCAGATAGTGTGTGTAGATTTCACAGAGAATTATCAGCAATACCAATAAAGTGTTAAGCAGCATTGCGGTTTCCTAAATAAATCTGTATTAATAATACTACTGCATTCATTGCATGTGTGTTCTACTGTCACTGCAGTCAAGTGTAAAACTGTATTTCAAGGTTGTCTCCAGGCCAATTACAGTCACATGCTCACATTTTCTTTCACTCCAGGAACAAGAGGTATATGGCTGAGGTAGCTCACTGTATGAGCAGATAGTGTGTGTAGATTTCACAGAGAATTACCAGCAATACCAATAAAGTGTTAAGCAGCATTGTGGGCTCCTAAATAAATTTGTCTTAATATTTGCAATAGGGCTTAGTCAATGCATGTCTGTTCTAAGTTGCTTCAGTCGATTGTTACATTATTTGCAGATGTCACCTGCAGTCACAACTATTGGATTCTACACCCATGCCTGCCAATTAAGGCATGATGCCTGTCTAGTTTACTTAATGTACACAAACATGCCTCTCAACTGTCACGATTTTTCATAATGTAATTACAACTGCCTAATCTGTCTGTTCCATGATTACCACATAAATGATTACTTGGAATGCTATATATTTTCAAATCCATTTACATAACACCCTGGTAGTTATGTAAGTCCACATTATGTGAAACTCTTCTGTGTAGTTGTGTATCTGCATTTGTTACTGCTTGGACCATACTGCCCCATGCTAACAGCTTGAGAGGTATGTATGTGCTACATCATATAGAAGAATTGTAGTCACTGTACTCACAACTGACACTGCACACCTGTAGAAGTTTGTAGTTGTACTCTATGTAGTAATATTACCTGTGAGGTAACTAATGGTATGTTTTTCTCTCTCTCTCCACCCCTTATCTTCTTTAATTTATTATTGTTATTTATTATTATGATTTAATATTAACATATTTTGTTATACTAACTATTTTACTGGCCTTATGGTTTAATTCATACCGTGTCTGACCAAGTTTGCAGATGACTGCAAGCTGGGCACTGTCATAAATTCCCCTAGTGATGTGAACATCCTCCAAGAGGGCCTTAACCAAACTAATGACTGGTGCCAGAAGAATGTCCTCAAACTGAATGCCAAGAAATGCATCATTATCCCCTTTGGGGAAAACGGTGTCCCCACTGATTATCACATTAATAAAAACGTACTAAGTAGACAATCAGTTGTGAGGGACTTCAGATTGATAGCAACCTGACTTTTGATCACCATGTTGCCTCCATTGTATGGAAGGCTTTCTATATGGCCCACCTCATAAGTAAGGATATTTCATCCAGAAACAAGGAGGTCATAACATCCCTGTATGCCTGCCTTATCAGACTCATTATTGAGTACAATGCCACCTTGGGCATGTACCTTGCCAAGCACATGCAGCAGTTGGAGAGACCACAGAGGTTCCTGACCAGGAAAATCCAGGGTCTCAAACACCTATGTTATACAGATAGGCTAAAAGCCCTGTCCCTCTACTCCATCTCATACAGACTGCTCAGAGGTGGCCTGTGTCTGGCATACAAGGCCGTCTCAGATTCAGCCTTGGTAGAGTTGCTGCATATCCATAAGTCAAACTCCACTTATGCAACCCGCAAACAAGGCCTCTGGTCTGTGACATTAATAGAACTTATTGGTGGGATAGATTCGTGTCCCAGTAACTCCACCCATCTGTGGAATAGACTTCCTCTCCATGTCAGGCAGAGTACCTCACTAGCCCTCTTTAAGAGGAACCTGGATGACTGCATGGGAAACAGAAAATATACCCCTGGGATTCCACCTGTGTCCTTGCTGGACAGGGAAAACAGGTGCTGACTTTTGGAACATCTGTGAAATTCCTGACTAGGCTTATTCCAGGCCAATAGCCTAGTATTCTCCTATGAACCTATGTTTGCTGTTGGCATGCTTACTATTATGTTACTTAATGTTCTGTTAGACATAATATACCTTAATATGTATTTAGATTAATAAATATTATTATGTTCCATTCTGTTAATACTAACATTGGTTTGGTTAATATTAACTTTAACCTATTGCTATAACTGCTTTACTACAGTGCGTCAAGGTCGGCCAGTTCCTCGTGATCTGCCTACCTTGTCTCCTCCAGCCATGGCACTGGGTCCCAGTATGTCTTGGACACCAACCTGGTAGTGCCCCCTCTGCTGCCCATGCACTATCTGCAGCATTGGGTAGTAGCACCCCATGGGAGGAAAGGCCCCCCCCGGGAGTGGTGGTGGAGGAGGAGTTGTCACCCATGATGAGCTCCCAGGTTTGGTGTACAGGATTATCTTCTGTGGGTTTGGACAATGCCTGCACCAGATGGAGAGCATGCTGGCCACCCTGGTGGGGTAGGCTCACCCTGGATCCCAGCCTCCACCACTGGCACCTTAGGGGCAGAGATGGAGCAGTGCCAACAGTACCATGGATGGGGATGTGAGTCACACAGCTACCTTGCTGGGGCACATTGGACTAAGATTCCACAACACCCTCCCCATCCAAGGTGTTTACCCCCTCTTGTGTCACACACCATCCCCGTCTGCTGTCTTGTTTGTTTTGTCTGTCTGAAAAAGCTTCCTCACCTACCCAACTTACCTCCCCAATGCATACCTATGCCCCTCCCCAATATTCCACTCCCACTTAAAAAAAAAAGGGCACCTGTCCTAAAAAAAATTGTCCCATACACAGCTCTCCATTTCACACACATGTCCACTGGACACACATAATTGGGTACAATTGACATAACAACACAATTATGGTGTCCTCACCTCTCCCTCTCGGGGTTAGAATACAAAGCCATCAACAAATTCTGGCAAAGTGCACAGTTGTTGCTGTACAAGAAATGGATAAGTATGGTTCTTTCCTACACCTGTCAACCTGCCTTTCAGTATGTTTTCCTCTTGCTTTCACCCCATTTCACCACTTTCCTATTTCTCCATTTTGCTTTTCTTTATATATTTTTAGTGTGACACTGCATGATGCACCATGTCACGCAGTTTCGCTAAGCTCAGCTAAATTAAACTATATTGATATATGTGTTTCAAATATTAAACATGTGCAAAATAAACACCTGTCCCCTACTTCTAACCCATTGCAATCACACCTGTAGGCTGCTGCATTAACCTGTCATGCCACACAACTGTTAATTAAAACAGGTGATTTAAGCAAAACATAGTAATTGCAGGTTACAGTCATTAAGTGTGTGTTTCAGCAAAGCTGAGCATCATGCCGTGTCTTGCAAACGTGCTTAAAGAGTAATACAAAACTTGGGATTGCACCTTGCAGTTTGGTGCAAGAGTACACTACTAGAAGGTCAAACACACAATAATGGATGCAACTGAGATCTCTAATAGCAGGTAAATGTCCCCTTTTATCAGCAACATTTACAAATACATCTGCTAAGGAATAAATGGCAAAATACATGTACAACTGGGACTTTGGTGCAGAAATACATCCATATAAAGCCATGCACATAAAGATGATTGTAAAAAAAGTATGTCACAGCCTGTATGTGTGTACTTACATCTTGCAAATACACCTAATGTAACAGCGACTCAATAACTCAGTCTGTTAAATGCCTTGCAAGCAGTACATTTTGCCACACACAGGCTTGGGTTCAAACCCACTGGTGTGTAGCATTTAAGTAACATTATCATGAAGCCACCAATTAATTACTCAGTCACGCACTCTTTATCCACACAATGCATTACAAATGAAATGTCTGCTTGTCACTGATGAAAGTCACATGCCTGCAGATGGCAACACACTTCACATATCCTATAACAAAACTATAAGTGCATAAAGTGTCATGTCATCCATTAATATGCATTCACAGAGGATTTTAACTCAGGTAATGCAAATGAGTCCACTACTATCACAATTCAGTACACAATCCTTTCAAACTCACAGTGCAGATTAGCACAGCTGCAAAACTAACATACACATATGAAGCCCCTGCTTGTAACAAGGACTGCCAGAATACATGTTCCAAAGGAGTAAGAGATTGCAATGTGTGGTCTGACAGTTACCCAAGTAGTGGACATAATGTTATATTTATCCCCTATGTTGCTCAAGGACACAACAAACATGTAGCCTAGTACTCTGCTAATGATACTGTTGTCTAACATACTTACCTTAAACACATGGCTTAATTGGAGTGGAATAGCTACCCTCACTCTGGCTCTGCCTCTACTACAAGGCTGCCACAGCTGCCACAGTTACTCCTATAGCATGTTGCCCTCCAAAGTGTTCACACTCTCTGCCTAGTCCCATTGCCTGCAGCAGCAGCCGTAGCCTGTACCACACACATCTCTATGTAACAGTAGCTTCTATAGACCTACCCTCTGTGATGATGTAGTCTCCTCACCCCAGTAATGTCCAGCACAACATATCAGAAAGTGCTTGTAATCTACATTGAGGTCTTATATCTTGTACACTGGTTGCAAGTCATTGGCTGATAATACTGCAAATCAGCTGTGTTACCTGCAATTAGCATTTCAGAACCACAGCTTGGTTAAGAGGCAGTCACCTGATAATCAGAGGCATGTTAAATGGCAAACATGTTGGCTATGGGAACCATATTGTATGGGACTTTCTGCACACAGAACATGCGTTTGCAAAAATCTAAATATCACCACACTCCAGCAGGTATGCAACCTTTTTGTTTATAACAGGATGCAGATGTATGAATATAATTACAGGGAATATGGGGCTACAGCATTAAGTCTTTCTTAGAACCATGATAATGACATGTCATTGATATCCAGATTTGTTACACCTATAGAGGACATAGAATACATCAAGGGTGGAATGCTTTTTGTCATGTGGCACACTAGTCTGTTGGGACTGTCACTTTATAGTGGTTGTAATACACACTGTTATTTGTTTGGCACTGTTGTTTTGACATATTATCAAGGGGTTGCCCCTAGGGAACACATTACAATAGACTTTAGTGTTGGGTATATGATCATACAGCAGTAGCTGTCATAGCACACATGGGAATAGCTGACTATCACTAGTATCTTAGTTGTATTCACTCACTTAGTATGTTTGCACACTGTGGAATATAACATGTCTGAGCAAACAGTGGATTCTGCCAGTCATTCTGTCCTTGCTGTATCACTACATAGTGGACTTTCATGTATGTGATCCTGACATGTGTTCCTATTCTGTTGTCTTTCAGGACACATGTATCCCAGATGCCGTGCACCTTTCATGGATGTGTAGGATGAGATTACACTTAAAGGCATTTGGCAACACCATGACCTCCTACTTTCCAGGGGAAGTCAAAACAGGGAACAGTGGGCAGCACTGTGGGCCGACTATTTCCATGATGTGAATGCTACAGGGAATCAGAGAAGAACATATGAGCAGGTTCGACACCATGCAATGGACCTGATCAATGCTGCATGCAGAAGAGCAGCAGATGTAGCCAGACATCACCGGTGGAGGGCTTACAGCAGAACGACCCCTCTCAGCCATGGAGGAATTCCTGGTGAACCTAGGCACACACAACAGCTCCCAGGCATCCTTCACACCATACATTGTGGCAGAGGAGCATGCGGGTAAGCTTAGTTTGGTCACCATTGCAATACTGTAGCATTCAGTGTGTTAAGGTGTACATATTCTTACGTGGGTATCAGGTTTGTGTTGTTTGTGGGGGGAAGGGTTTAACTGCAGTCTGACTCTCCTGCTCAGATGTTGACAGATATAATAATTAACATAGTAGCTACTGTAAATGTGAGATATATGGATGTATTACCTTGTGGTGGTGCAACATGTGGTGGTACTGACATTACCTCTCCATCTACTTTACACAGGTCCATCAGGTATCAGACAAGGCCATGGTCTTGCGCCTGGTAAGCACAACACTGTTTTGTTATTGATGTAGGTTTACAGCAACGTAATCCCTAAAGTGTCATCTCAGGCCTGCTGCCTGGAGTGCTGCACTGTCGGCATGATTGCCAACTGTACATATATTTTATGACTGTACATGTTACCTTCATATGTATGCCTTGTAGGTGTCACCAGACTGATAGATGTGAGAGTATTGTCAGGACATTGCAGATTGCCATATATGCCAACTGTGCAGACTCCACAAATTTCAAAAGTGTAACTCATTTTTGCTGATGAGATTGCAGTGCACAGAGCTTTTATATACAAGTAACTACAGCTGTTTGTGGGGATAGTAATGTCCTCTTGTCCTACTATATGAGGTTGGGGTTTCAACAGTTCTGTGATAGTGCCAACAGTGTATACAGCTGTACATTTATTGCAACATAGTACTGCAGAACATAATAGTGTAGGTATTAATGTACTGCTTTTTCCTCTGTTAGCAAAGGTAACCAGGTGGGTTGGTCTCTGTCCCCTACACAACATAATGTCAGTGTCTCTTCAGACTCTGATGATTATGGTGACCACAGTGAAGCACATGTGAGGGTTTCAGGGGCTGAATATGTCCCAGAGGTTGACATCACTCTTCTGCCCTCATTGTCACTGCACACAGTCAATATGCCTACACATACCCAGTCCCTAGAGGCCACAGATATTGGATTGTCAGAGAGTGGGGACATTGAACAGGAAAGTGTGGCAACTAATGCTCTAGTGAATATAGACACTGGCCATAGCCAGAGAGCTGATGAGGTTGCACACAGGTGGTTTTATAGGGGTGCTCGTAGGAGGCCTGTTGTCCTTACATCACCTGTTGCAAGTGTCACATCATGGTTCACTCCGCATATGGTGCTGGCCATCATGCAGGCAGAGACATGTTCTGAAAGGAACTCCAGATGTATGCTCAGGGTTATGGATGCAGCACATTCTGACATCCGTGACTGCCTCCACCACATTACTGACAGCCTGGATTGGTACACTGATGCAGTGGACAGAAGGTGGACCGAGGCAGTGTCTGTCTTGGAATGCACAGTGTTTGTGGCAGAATGTCTGGTTGGAGTAGAGCATCAACCTTGTGGATGTAGGTCAGCAACCCCATCTGCTGAGAGTCCAAGTGGCCATGCACATTCACAGTCCCATAGTGGCATTACATCCAGCACTACAGAGGGAAGTGTGCTGTCCACACCAAGATGTGGCAAGCCATGGGTTCATGGTCCTGGGAGTTCCCATGGAGGACATGGTCCCAGCAGGCAGCAGGCACCATCAGGTACTAGCACCATTTCTGACCTTGGGCATGGAGGTGCCAGTGCAACTCCTGGCAGAGCCAGTTCCCATATTCTAGTCCCGAAGACAGTGAACTGTCAGCTCTACCATGCAGATTTCAAACTTGTCTAACATACACACATGCAGGGCTAGCACTGACATGACTGTGTACACCCACACACTCACACACCACTGTTAAATGCAGATCTCCTACAGACACACATGGCACAATTCCATGGTCCACCTTGCCTGCTTCCTTTCTTGACTCATACATAGGCTGTCAACCTTTTGGGTCAGCCTAGGCTTCCTGATCCTCCACACAACACCCTGTGCAAGTGATGATACCTGTGCTACATCCCTGTTATTGTCATCATCGATGCAGGGAAATGAAGCTATGTGTCTGATGCACAGGGTGAATATATAAATTAACATGTACTTGTGTAATGCATTGTTTAGCCATGCCACTTGTAGTGGTTATTAATGGATACTGTATGCTGACGTTTGTAGTGAGTAAGCCACATAATTGTGTATATCTTATGATGTATGCTGTTGTAATGGCTGTATACTTACACAATGAAAGATGCATCACAGAACAGGATTCTGTTGGGTACACCTATAGACACACAGCAACAAGACAGCCATAGATTTCACAGCCGAGGATAGACTGCACAGAAGAACTATGTCCTCAGCATGGTACAGCACTATAGGCGCATGGCTCCATAAGTCCATATGTGTGTAAGAGGCTAACAAGGACAATGGCCTCATGCAGCATACTCATGTATCCCTAATGTGTGAAAAGGTCTGATACCCTTGATAAGTGTTAACAGGATGTTAGGAGCTATCACATCTACAAGCTGTGGTGCTGGGGATGACCCCTCTTCAAATTTCCTGTGTTCAGCACAGACATTTGTCCAACAACAGCTATGATTGTCATGTTTTGCATCCCATGGTGTAACCTGAACATGATGTGTGTCACAGCAGATGTGTGCTTCACATGCATGGGGGCCTGTTATATACTGGATGTAGTGTCTGTGCGACATACCTATCTCTCCAACATGTAGTATTTATGCCTCAGTGATGGTGTAGATGTGTAAGTCAAGTAAGACATGTGTTGGTCCTGTCATGGATATGTGGGAGGTACACAGTGGGATTTGAGACCTCCCTGTATTGCAGCCATACACATCCCCTACAAAGCATTTATGAGACAGACTACAAATGTATGGTCATGACACGCACTCCATAGGACATGTTATCTGCAATGTGTATTGCAGTACCATGGAACCTGTGTAGCTGCTACAATTGTAAGATATGCCTGTGTAGTGACATAGCAAGGGTGCCATTGTACACAATGATAAGTGTGATGAGTGCCACCTTCAATATGGCAATGACAGTCTGGGAGTTACATCACAGACAAGTTTGTTTATGATGTACAACATCGAATACATCCCCACATCTCACTGACCACTGAAAGTCAGAGGCTACATTTCTCCCTGTGTCCATACATCCATGATTAATGGCTCAACTGTGTGTGGTGCATGGACACTACTATATTTCCCATGGGTGGATGATTTTCCAAAGGACATCATTGTGCTGTTGTTGGCATATAGCATTGGTCTGTGGCTCAGACCACAACTGAATGTGTGTCACAGGCCATCATGATTTACTGTTGGTTCTGTGTGGGATTCAGTGACAGATCCTGATATGCAATCACCTGCTAATGTAGCCAGTCAGAGGGCACTGACAGTGACTGTGACTGCAGAGAGGGAATGGCTAGAAGGGGTATGCCATCAATGATGTCTGGGGAAATCCACTGGTGACTGGTGTCATTGCAGCTTAGGTCTCTCAGTACTATAGTAACAGATTATGACTGTCAGATACTTGCCTACCCACCAGCTGACATAACAATCAGTTGATAACCTACATAGTTTCCAGCAAAGTCTGCTAGCCTAATATTATCAAACACCTTGCCAGGCCATGGTAGGTAGAGTGAGTAATATTCCCGTCATCCATTGCACAGTGTAACACTCAATGGGCTCCACCAGTTATAGTCGGTAGGCATGATTTGGCCTTGAGCATAACAAACAGTATGTGGTCCAGTATCAGTAGGTGTACGACAGTGGTAATGCTCGTATCCATGCTAACTCCTTTCATGGCATTTCATGTTGCATGACTCAGAGATCTGGGGACACTGCTTGGCACTACATGCTAATTGTCCTTTGTGCAACTAAGTATTGCAGTAGCTTCCAGCATGTTTCAAGAAGAGAGTCATCCAAGGAGCACAGACTAACATGCTAGAGAAGTATAATATGTATATTCTTTGAAGGTAAGGCGGGGGGGTAACACAGGTATTCTGCAGTTGGGCACTACCCAAATGATGTGTACTGGAAGGAGACAATTACCTTGTGAAGACTGTGGAAAGCAGGGGAGCCCACAGAATTACCGGTGCCAGGCAACTACTAAGGCTGGTCTCACCAACACCACTCTCACATAGTATACCATGCACCAATATATTTTCTGTCATCACACACAAAATAATACTATGAAGCCCATGATGACAAGCAGGATACAGCCTGCTTTTTCATCCACATAGCTACTCTACATCATGAAAGGCTTAGTCGACCTCACATACCCTTTTCCAAGTAAATGCCTTGATTAGCAACCTGAGCAATCAGTTGGCTTTTGTATGTGTTATGCTGTCTGTTTCAGGGCTGGTGGTATGTCACTGTGGAATTGATAACAGAGAGATTAATAGAACTGATGTAGCACCACAATATAATGTGCAATGTCCATTGATATAGATGTCCAGTCTTGCTGTAACAATCAGCACACTGCCAGTGTGCCATCATAGGTGACACTTTCACAACACTTCATGCATCCTGCCCTTCAACACATTACTGGTGCATATCTGCATAACATGGCTGTGAGGCCTACTGCAACAGACTGGCCACCACTGGCCAATGTGTGTCCACCTGCCACATGTCCTAGGCATGTAATACTGTACAGTTATGTACCCGACACATATGCCTGTGTTCTCACATCATACCACATAACAACTGGTGTGCTGTCTAGTTACTTGACAGGCATCATACACTTGCTCGACCAACGTAATGTCAACAAAGTTGAACAAGTCTGCTATGCATGCATTGGCATCCACATCTTCACTGCAAGTTGTGCCTACAAACACTGTGTATTAGGCTGTCAACCCCTAGGGTATGACAGCATGACCCTACCTTTGCAGGACCTGCTGATGAGGTGTTGGGAGTGTCCCCACCCCTCTACACCTATGACACACAAACACACCATGTGACAAATGTGACTGCATTTCAAACAATTCTGCCATGGTATCTCCAACAGCAGTCACTACATATGGCAATAATCATTATGCCAACATGCACAACTCACATCCTGCATCCCCAATGCCCACCTCACACACACCTGCATGTGTGCAACTCTGTACCAGACACATTGCCAAACTGCACCTCAGAACATCCTGCCTTTGGAGTGCACAGTAACGTAATACTCCATGTACCACTTTCCCACCTGTCAAACACCCATGGCAAAACACAAAATCACACATCTTAGTCAGAGATGATTACATTGTGAGACACATTGATGTCTGTGTCAAGTGGTTACTTATGGGACAGGTCACAGATAGCTGTCTATGGGTTGAAACAATAGGCCTTACTACACATTGTCGCAAATCACGGGATATCAGTGAACATAATGTTGACATCATAGTTCGTGCAGGTGTCTACGACTAGGGACATATATTATCGGCCTGTATGCAAACACATAACTGTGCTTAGCCACTCTGTGTCTCTCATTGGTATATACATACCTTTTGGCTGTAGTTGACACTCATCTGAGATGATGGCTCCATACACACGTAAATTGATGGAAGTCAATAATTGCCTTAGCATGTGGTATCATTGTCAGGGGATCTACTACATAGGTTCATAGGTTCATAGGTTCATACTAGGCTATCTGCCCTAGGGCATTTATAAGCCTAGCCAGAGTGTGTGTGGCTTTCACCACCCCTTAGGATGAGAATACTATACCCATTAGTTTGCTGTGCCTCTGTCCAGCAGTGATACAGAAATGATTCCGGGTAAACCTCGATCTCCCATCCACTCGTCAAGATTTCTCTTGAACAGAGTCAGTGAGGGGCTCTGCCTCACATGGACTGGGATTCTGTTCCATAGTGTAGGGAGTCTCTGGGTGATGAATCTGTCCTTCCAGCACGTCCTATTTATATCCGTGTTGAGGTTTAAGTCTCTTGCTCTCGTGGCTCTGGTGGATTTGGATTTTTTGAGGTGGAGCATGTCCATTAATTCCGGGTTGGACATGGCCTTGTATGTCAGGCACAGATCACCTCTGAGCAGACGGTATGCGACTGAATAGAGCTGGAGTTTCTTCAGTCGGGCATCGTATGACATATGTTTGAGCCCCTTTATCCTTTTGGTGAGGAACTTTTGGGGTCTTTCCAACTGCTGCAGGTGTCGGGTAAGGTACATTCAATGGGCGTTGTACTCAATCATTGGTCTGATAAGTGAAGAGTACAGGGGTACAATGACCTCTCCTGATCTGGATGTGAATCCCTTCATGATCAGGTGGGCAATGTAGAAGGTCTTCCTAACCACTTTGGCAATGTGAGTGTCAAAAGAGAGGTTACTGACAACTTGGGTCCCCAGGTCCCTGATAACTTCTTCCGTGTTTAATGGATTACCACCTATGTGGTAATTAGGGGTTACCTTGTTTTTCCCAAAGGGTATGACTATACATTTTTTGGCATTTAGCTTAAGGCCATGGCTCTGGCACCAGTTATCCATTTCTATGAGACCTTTCTGGAGGATGTCTGTGTCTGATGGAGTGTCAATTATGGTGCCCAGTTTGCAGTCATCTGCAAATTTTGTCAGCCACAATCCCCTATGTTTGCCTGCACTTCAGAAAAATAAATGCCGAACAAGAGGGGCCCAGGACTGAGCCCTGTGGGACACCGCTCATGACCGGCTTAGAGTCTGACATGGCACCAGCAACTCTAACCCTGTGTGTTCTGTCCTTGAGCCGGTTTGCAACCCATCTTGTGACATATGGGTTTACATCTAAGCTGGTGAGCTTTTCTATGATGCCAGTGGGGTATTATGTCGAACGCTTTTGCTAG
The DNA here is from genome assembly GCF_019279795.1 of Protopterus annectens. Lineage (NCBI taxonomy): Eukaryota > Metazoa > Chordata > Ceratodontiformes > Protopteridae > Protopterus > Protopterus annectens. The sequence goes on along the minus strand of NC_056744.1, from coordinate 1,379,595,627 downwards.
GTCAAGGTAGGCTGTGTGAACTGCCTTACCCTCATCAATGGCCTTAGTGACTGTTTCGAAAAAATCGACCAAGTTCAAGAGGCAGGATCTGCCCTTGACAAAGCCAAATTGGGTAGGATCCAGTGTCTGTAGGTCCCCAGTGTCTTTATTTATGAGTTCCATTATGATCCTCTCCATAGCTTTGCAGACAAGGCTCATCAAGCTTATGGGGCGGTAATTTCCAGGGTCTGTAGAAGCACCGCCTTTGTGGAGTGGGACCACAGTTGCCGTACGCCATTCTTTGGGTATGTATCCTGTAGTAAGGCTAAGATTAAACAGCAGCCTTATGTGTGGGTTTAGTTCCTCATTGAGTTTGTGTAGCACACAGCCAGGGACACCGTCTGGTCCCATTGATGCTGTGTTTTTTGCTTTAGAGAGAGCAGCTCTCACCTGGGCATCTGAGATGTTTGGGAGGCTAGACTCTGGTGGGATAGATATTTCTCCTTTTGGGGGGGAGGGAGGGGAGAAATTTGCACTGAACCTGTCTGCCAGTATGTTGGCAATGTCTGTGGGTTCAGTGATTTTTTATCATTTTGGACTAATTCTGAGCATATCTGGGAGTTTCCACCCAGGTTTCTAACATAGCTAAAGAAGGCTTTATGATTGTCTTTTGTGTCATTAGCGATTTTTCTCTCAAAGTTGGCCTTGGATGATTTTATGAGTGATCGTAGTTTTGCTAGTATTGATCAGAGATGCCTTCCCTTTTAGGGATTTTGCTCTGTCATGTAGTAGCTTTCTCCTCTTGTTGTAGAGTTTGTTTATGGCTGGAGTCCACCAGACCGGGCGCCTGCCTTTGGTGGAAAGGGTCTTGATTTTATTAGGGATTGCTTGATCCATACATTCCTGGAGGTGCTCGTAGAAGGCATTTGTAAGGGTTTCAGCAGCGTGGGCTGTGGTTTCCACTGGCTCGGGGGCCTTGAAGGATACCACTCCAGTCTTAAGAAGTGTGAAGTTTGCTTTTGAGAAGTTCTTCACTGTGGTCTTTTTTGCTGGGCGTGGGGGCGGGATGTGGATCTCCAGTGAGATTAAGTTATGGGCTGATCTCACCAATGAGGGATATACTTCGGTGTGGAGCATTTTGTCCCCATGTTTGTGATGATCAGGTCTAGTATATTTTCTCCTCTTGTGGGAATGGTGACTAGTTGTTCCATAGCATTTGGGTTTATGAACTCAAGGAACCTTTGGGCTAGGGTGTTGGGGCTTGAGTAATGTTCCCAGTCTATGTTTGGGTAGTTGAAGTCACCCAATATGATGGTGTTTGGAGAGACATTCATACTCTCCAGTGTCTTCAGGAAGGCTGTGTGGGTTTTCTGAGTTTGAGAAGGTGGTCTGTAGCATGTTACAAACTGTAGGGCAGTTTTACCTATGGTTAATTGCACCTGGATGGTCTCCGATGCTTCGTGCATTGCCACTAACCTGGAGGTGTGGGTATCCTTTATGAATATGGATACTCCCCCTCCTTTTGTGGTTCGGTCTGGATTTTGGGGCCGGAACGCATGATATGAGGTATAACCTGATAGTGCTGGGGTGCTCTCAGGAGCCTTGAACCAGGTTTCAGTCACAGCACAGACATTGATGTTATGTCTTCCTAGGATGCCTTGTTCAACAGACATCAATGCTTCTCCAGTGATGGTGTTCATCTCTCACCCCTGAGATTTGGAGTAACAGCCATGGCTACTGACACCCCCACAATGCATCTTAGATGCACTGTTCAGGGAAAAGTTGGCAATGAGAACACCATCTTTATGGTTATGATGATCATGGTTATGCTGCTACACGGTGGGTATGGCAACACTGAACCCCACTCTGTGTAATATGTCCCCACCCTGGATTATGCAGACATGTGTGCAGTCAAGGACATCTGGTTTAAAGCTGTGGACAGCGCCAAAGCCATACCAGACTACATGTCCATCCACATCTTCACACCTCAAAATGACAATGTTCAAGTTAATGGAGGTGGTGTATACATATGTATTAAGAATAAATACACATCCAGATATTGTGAAACATTGTGATTTCCCAGAGACAATGCAGATGCCATTTAGTACTGGAAAGTCACATAATCAAAAAAATAGCCAGCTACAGGAGCAGGTCCATGTATCCATGTTCTGCATCAACTTTACTCACCTGTCCCCAACACATGTGACACACGACATTTCTACAACCTGTCCCATAATTTCCATATCTACCGAGCAGGTCGTAAGTGGCCAGTGGCCTCTCTATGGAGGATATACAGCATCTATTGGACATGTTAACATCCCAGGTTGCATCCTACATGGGATGTGTCATGGATTACTAACACCAATGGGGGACATCTTCCAATCATACAGAAACCCCTGGCTGAACCCCAGCTGACTGGACAACCACTACTGTTATACCCTTGCACAGAGGTGGTAATGCACTGACCACCAGACTATAGACCTCTTTGCCTGAGTATTCATATCTGTAGGGTCATAGGGACAATCATCATGGGGCTGATCAGCACACATACTGTATTTGTGATCTATACACAGTTCACTGTACACAGTTTGGATGTCTGACAACAGGATTATGACTGTTAAATTTGGTGGACATTTCTGAGTCAGTTACCAAGGATATGGGTGAGGGGACATCAGGGCATACAGCTCCCTGGACTGAGCCAAGCCATCTGACTATATTCCCCACTCAGGCATCATGTACAAAGCAATCACTTAGGCATTCATGGTACTATCATTGTAAGGGTAACTTAGTGGCCTTTTGATGGCACACATACTCAACATAGGGACATCTGCCTCCAATAACTGATCTGTAAGCAGCAGTGCTCAACAGACTCAGTCCTGGGTCATCTACTGCTTGGAATTCATTTAACCATGATACAAGTGAATACTGACTCTGTGGCTAACAAGGATGGAGTCTGTGAGTTATGTCAATATCCTACAAAAGGATAGTGATGAACAAATGCCTGTTGACATAGTAATGGCCATAAATTCCATGTAAATATATATGTAGTATAATTTCCATCAGTAACGCTATGTACCTGGTAAGTAGGACATCAGTAGCAACATGAGATGTACATACTCAGGAGTGAAAGAACTGGGCACACAGACCTGGACACACAGGTTTACACCTAATGTACCTGAGATTACAATGTCTCCCCAGTGGTATGATGGGAATCATTTGTCATAGCTGAGGGCACAATCACCCATATTTGACATACTCATAACCTCCATGTACTCTTCCCTCAGCATGCCAGTATCTGAGTGCAATGGCCAATTGGTAATGGACCTTTCCAAGCAGTACTGGCACTTGCACACAACAGTATGGTCCCTCACAAGGAAACTTCACGTCTTCAGCATGTGTTCAATGGGGATCATCTGAAATGAGTGTCATTGTAACCTGTGACATATAGACTAATCAAAGGTGAGCTCTGCCTTGCATACGGGGCAATGTGTGAATGTGCCTGACTGTAAATGCTGCATATCTGTAGGTGGCATAGTGCATGGATTAACCACTGTAAGGACATTAACCTGGTATGTGACATTAATAATATATGCTGGTGGGACAGATTTGTCTAGCAGACTTTAACCCACCTTTTCAAAAGAGCCCTGGCTTATGGCAGGCAGAACACCTCAGTGCACCTCAGCACATGCCATCTATATGACTGGCTGGGGGACCATAATTTCACCATAGGGCTTCTGCCTGTGTCCCTCTTGGACTGGTGCAATATGTGCTGATCATTTAAATAAAGGCATACAGTTGTCTACGATTGTGATGGCTGTATGGTCATTATGCTAGGGAAGTTGAAACGTCCTATGGTTCCATCAGCTGATGTAAATTGCTCTAACAGCCTCACACACAACCATGGGTACATTGGGGGTAGCACCACTTCCAATTATTGTTTATAGGACATGGCATGGCACACACATAGTGCAAGATGGCTGTATGTAGATTAGAACAATTACCTATGTAATGGTACAGAGTACAGATCACAGTATGTGATGCACAAAACACACCTCATGTCTAATAGTACAGTCGGTTTAGGACATATTATCCACCCAGAAAGGCACTACGAAGACCACCAAAACAATTCCGGTACATCCAGTTTATTTAATAGTAACATGAGGCAGAAATAACATGTAACTGTACACGAAAAGGCAAATACACTTCACTACATAAACGCTTAACCATCCACTGCATTTTCATCTCAAAAGACTTGATCAGATGTAAAATCACTTCCTAATAACAATCCATTCCTTTATAAACTCTCTTTAAATCACACACCACCAATAAAATTCAAGATTCAATTAAACAGACCAATTTAAAAAACTGATAAATAAAAGTTTCTCCCTAAATAATATTTAATAAATACTACATTCAAATGTACTCTATATATATTAACTTATATATATATATATATATATATATATATATATATATATATATATGTGTGTGTGTGTGTGTGTGTATGTGTGTGTGTGTGTGTGTGTGTGTGTGTGTGTGTGTGTGTGTGTGTGTGTGTGTGTGTGTGTATGTATTACATTAAGAAATACATAATAAATATACTATCCTATTTATTGTATTAGAGAAACTTTAGCACCATCTACTGTCATTGTAAAAAATGCAACCTTCACAATAAAAATATATATATATATATAAAATATATAAAATCAGATGCATTTAAAACCACACACAAATGCAAATATCAAATAGAAAAAAATACTTTCTTAAAAATCACTCACAACCTTGCTGACCTTAACTTCAAAACAGGAGCAAGGGAAACAATATCATTAAGTCCAGGAGGCTTGTTGGCTTCCAAAAGGATTTGCCAGTAAATTTCCCTGTACTCAGTTCTAGTTTCCCACAGACCTCCCCTAATATCTGTGGGAATGTTATAACCTATACCTCTATCTACTTCTTTTCTCAAACTACCATCCACTACCCGATTGTCATGATTAAAAGGTTATAAACTCACACCTAAAATAGGTGCAAATCTTTCATTCCTTCCTTCTAGAACTTCCCTATAAATATCTTCTATCAACTCAATGGGATAACCCATTTCAAAAAAACATTCTTTTCAAGATTTCACACTCAGTTTTAAAATCCTGGCCGTATGAGGTCATACTGCTAATTCTTACATATTGCCCCTTAATAATACCAATATTCTGATGATAGGGATGTGCACTTGTATAATGAGTAAAGAATTTGAATACATTTTCTTCCTAAATACTTTTGATCTACAATCTCCTTCATGCTTATATAAAGTGACATCTAAATATTTAACCTTTTACCGTCAATACTGGATATGTATTCAAAATATTCTTTGAATTTATCTTCTGTGTCTACCCAAACGATAACAATGTCATCCAAAATATTTTGTATAATATCCAGCAATCTTTATAATGTAAATTAACAATAAACAAGTAGTCCCAGACCATGAGAATTTGTGTATAGTGGGGCACACCTTACCCCCATAGTTACACCACTGATTTGCTGGAAAAATCCACCTTCAAAAAATACAAAATTGTTCATTAAAACCATCTCAATTTTCAGTCTCATTTTTAGAGACTCTAATGTACTTATTAACATCACCAAGTATTTACATCATCTTAGCATCATAATTAACAGTATTCATTAGTACATTCCCTCCCAGGGTTTCATTACCCTTACTAACTTGTTTCTCTTTAATCCTTCAAATATTCTTTTTTCACACTTGCACAAATTTGAAGGAAATGTATTGCCTAAAACACCTCTTAACTCATTTTCAACTAAAATCTCAAAGTTTTTTAACTGGGTGTGTAGTGGTGTATTAAAAGTACGTCTCCTTTTTAGTTCATAATTTTCTATACCCTTACTATTAGCACCATAAATTAATTCCAAATTCTTCTTTCTTAAAAACAATTTTAAATCTATAGTCAATTTGCTAATATCACATTTTTTTTTGTAATAAAGTTAAATCCTTTGAAAAACAAACCAAAAGGGCTTTCATTCACATCTACATCACTATACTTGAATATATTATAACCAGTATAAGACAATTGAATCCCTCCTTTGTAATGTCCTTTACATGCCCATCCTATGTAGTCAAAATCTCCCTTGACTCTTCCCCATCCATCAGTCATAATTGTAATATGGAGGTTGCTTGTTCTTCAGCTTCTCTGACCTCCAGAGTGGCTGATACTGTATAGGGTTCTTGTAATTAAAATGGGGTTCTATTACCTCATATCTGTTTCCTACTTTATAAGATTCCTCCTCGACATCATTAAATCTACCATAAGCCCTCAAAGGTAAAAAAAAATGTTGTGTTACATTATATGCAATATTTCAATATGTGTATGGATCATCTTTCTAACAGTAATGTATACCGTGTGACTAGTGAGCATGAGTATTATACAGCTATATATAGCTTTAAAGATTTGTTACGTAAGGGTTACAGATTTGGCTATTTTTCCAAGCAAGATGTGGAGGTTAAATTTGAAGTGGAAGGCAGTTTTTGGCAAAATTTTACTGCCTACCAAAAATCTATGAGAAAGTATTTTCCCTTCCTGGTAGGCCAATTGTGGCAGCTGAGAATTATCTTTTACATAATATGGGTCTATTTCTTTATACTTACTTGCTTAGGTAAGTTATTAGTTTAGACACTTATATGAGATTCTTTTCATTTTTTAAAAAATATTGAGTGCATCACTTGTCAAGAAGGCTTTTTCTGGCTGGTTCTTAATGTCAAGACCCTTTACACGAGTACTACACATCAGGTGGGACTTGAAACTCTTAGGTTTTTCCTAGGCACTAGCCCGGTTAGCACCTTTGTTAGAGAATTGTTGCATTTTGCATCTTATAGGCTGTGTAATAATATTCAGTCTCTCAAGGAAGATATTTTACATTCTTGTATAGCCTTGCTTTTTTTATTTGGAATTAAGTATTGTAGCTAATATGATTATTACAAAGATTCATAAAAAATTGATGATTTATTTATAAGTTAGAGTTATGTAAGGGTGGTGCATGGCTAGTGGATTCTTTTGTAGCTTCTCTTCAGGAAAACCATTTTGGTGTACAGTTTGATGGTGTACAAAAAGGCTTTTCTGTTGCTTTTTTTATTTGGAATTAAGTATTGTAGCTAATATGATTATTACAAAGATTCATAAAAAATTGATGATGATACTCATTTTCTAGATAGTAACAGCTGCCAACCCCCCCCCCCCATATTATTATTATTAAACCCAAATTGAGAAAAAGAAGGAAAATTAAGTAAGACAATTTTTCTCATATCTGCGTATGTAATTTGATTGCACTAGAACTTAGTATGTTTAAGTGAGTTTCACGTATCCTCTTAGAATTTGAACTCTGGAAAGCTAATATTAAATAAATGTCAATTATGGTATACTTCCATAGTAGTTAGACACTATATAGCAGTATATGCAATAGTGATAGAAGTTTTAATAAGGGTTTTATTTATATTTTTTTATATAACAATCTCTATTTGGGGTTTATGTTTTTATTGATGTACATATTGATTGTTTTTATTTAATTAAGAGAGATACAGGCTATGTTGACCACAAGATTATTAGGTATACACTACTTTTGCACTAGCACTTTATTACAGTGGTACATGAGTGCGTTAATCAGATATTACTCATACACTATTCACAATACATACACTTTTTATAGATAGACACACACAAACAAGCCATTTAGAATACCTACAGCAGTTAAGATGTATTCTAAATCAATAAGTATGCTCGATTTGTACATTGTTTATTACATCAGCACTTTGATATATCTGCATAACAACATAATTAGACATCATTGACATATAGTTTACATCATTTTAGCACATACATATATACATCTTTTACATACATCATCCAGTATAGTCATGAGAGGTGACACGTGATTTAATGTCCACCTATGTACACAGATGTTTAGGTTCACCCATTCCATATGTCCACATTTTAATATACATATATATTTTACATATATATTTTTTCACATATATATTATTTATATTTCATAAAAGCTTTGTATATTAGCAATGAAGGCTTTCAACATGTTTTATTTCTATATGAATGTTTTAGAAGGAAATATGTTTGTACCTGCATGAGAAAATTTCCTTCACAACAAGTAGTGACGTTTCCCTTTTAATTGCATGATGGAATTAAGGTGAACTAAATCATCGAGACTATAAAAATGGGAATTTAATTGATTTGTATTGTTATTGACCTGATGAAGCTACTTTTAGCGAAAGCGCTTGTCTGTTTGCAATAAAATCCATATTTTATTAACCATTTGGAGACTTTTTTGGAATTTACAGTACGTCTACACCTCACTGCTTCACCCTCAGTTGTCCAGAAGCCTTTTGGATTACATTATTTGTTAGAGAATTGTTGCATTTTGCATCTTATAGGCTGTGTAATAATATTCAGTCTCTCAAGGAAGATATTTTACATTCTTGTATAGCCTTGCTTTTTTTTTATTTGGAATTAAGTATTGTAGCTAATATGATTATTACAAAGATTCATAAAAAATTGATGATTTATTTATAAGTTAGAGTTATGTAAGGGTGGTGCATGGCTAGTGGATTCTTTTGTAGCTTCTCTTCAGGAAAACCATTTTGGTGTACAGTTTGATGGTGTACAAAAAGGCTTTTCTGTTGCTTTTTTTTATTTGGAATTAAGTATTGTAGCTAATATGATTATTACAAAGATTCATAAAAAATTGATGATGATACTCATTTTCTAGATAGTAACAGCTGCCAACCCCCCCCCCCATATTATAAAGGCTTTGCCTTATAATGAGTTGCTCAGAATAAATAGGCTGTGTAATAATATTCAGTCTCTCAAGGAAGATATTTTACATTCTTGTATAGCCTTTAAACAAAGGGGATATAGTAATGAATTAATTATTAATTATCTGAATAAATTGTTGTGCTTGAGAAGGGATACTATTAGTGTGGTTGATGTTCCAGATAATATGAAGTCTGGGAATAGCTATAGGAGTTATGCAGGGAATGCCAGTGATAAAAATATATATTTTGTCACTTCTTATAATATAGTGTTGAGTTAATTGGCCATTGTTACATAAGGGGAAGTCTGGGGTTAAGAATTTACCTGACTCCTTTACTGCCTCCTATAAGAGAGCCAGAAATATAAAAGACATGGTTGTTCAGAATCTGTTTTTTATGCCTACTGAAAGTTTAACAATTCCTCTACCAAATTCTGGTATATTTACCTGTAGTAAATGTTCTATTTGTATTCATGTGGTCAGGACTTTTGATTAAATAAATGGTATTTCTTTTCAGCCTAGGGCTATTTTCTCCTGTGTGTCCAAGGGAGTGGTTTACTGTCTCTCATGCCCTTGTGGTTTCTTCTATATAGGAGAAACCAAAATAATGTTTAAAATCATTGTACAAGAGCAAGTTAGAGATATTAAGAATCGAAATTTGGATAGCCCCGGGGCAGCACATTTTCATGCAGTACACTAGGGGTCTTCCACCAGTTTGAAAGTATGTATTCTAGAACATGTTCTGGCTAAGGATGATGCTATACTTAAATATAAACTGTTATATAAAGAAGCAGTAGTCTGTATTTTTAAGTTTGGCACTTTGGTGCCTCATGGTTTAAACAAAGAAATTGAGTGGAAGGCATTTTTGCAATAAGTGCTAATTATTAGTTTATGTTTAATTGTTTTATGTAATTGACTAATGATGTGATATTTGTTATTTAAATGTAGTTTGTGGTATTGTGATGTTAACTCTGCGAAAGGCTTGTTAGCCAAGGCACTGGAGTATTAAACATTTTTGAATTTTTATGCTTCTGCAGTTGGTGTTTTTCACTTTTTCTGTGATTTTTCATTAGTACAGTCCCTCCCGAGGTTTCATTATCCTTATTAACTTGTTTCTCTTTAATCCTTCCAATATTCTTTTTTCACTCTTGCACAGATTTGAAGAAAATGTATTGCCTAAAACACCATTTCTTAACTAATTTTCAACTAAAATCTCAAAGTTTTTTAATTGGGGATGTAGTGGTATGTTAAAAGTATTTCTCCTTTTTAGCTCATCTTTTTCTATATACTATTAGCACCATAAATTAATTCCAAATTCTTCTTTCTTAAAACAATGTTAAATCTATAGTCAATTTACTAATATCACATTTCTTTTTTTGGAATAAAGTTAAATCCTTTGGAAAACAAACCAAAATGGCTTTCATTCACAGCCACATTACTATAATTGAATATATTATAATCAGTATAAGACAATTTGAACCTCCTCCTTTGTAATCTCCTTTATATACCCACCCCTGTGTGGTCAAAACCTGCCTTGACTCTTCCCCCTCCATCAGTCGTAATTGTAATATGGAGATTGCTTGTTCTTCAACCTCTCTGACCTCCAGAGGGGCTGATAATCTAAAGAGTTCTGGTAATTAAAGCGGGGTTCTATTACCTCATATCTGTTTCCTTCTTCATAAAATTCCTCCTCAACATCATTAAATCTACCATCATTCACATTCTTCTCATACCACTCTTCCCATCTATGGTGGTTCATGTAACCCCTAGGCTTGGGGTAACTACACTGCTTGGAATACTCAGTTCTATCCCTCTCAATTTTCCTTTTCTTCCTGTTAAGAATCATCTAACATTTCTTATCTACATAACTTCAAAATGTTTTTTCTTATAATCCTCCACTGTAAACAATAAATCATTAACTATCTTGTGATTTACACTTTCTATTTGCTCAAATATAATTTCCATTTCCTTTTCATTTTGCTTGATGAGGGCTGTCATAATTTCCATACCACTCCTATCAAAAATACTATTTCTTTATGGAAGTCGGGATCCTCTAGCACATTGTTTGGGTACTTCCACATTCTCAATCCCTTAGGCACAACACCATAATTCATACATTCCTTTAAATACATATTGTCAACACTCAAAGATCTGTATTTAGTCAAGTAAGATTCCAAGTGTTTAACATTGTTAAGATAAGTATCATTATTACTGCCATTAATATGTCCAATGTCCTTGGGCTGACTACCACTAATGCAATTTTTTTTAATCAGCCAAGAATTTAAATCCAAGTCAATATTACTGCTATATTTATTATTAAAATTACAGTCACCTTGAGCAATGTTCATTCCTTGGATGCCGTTTCCATTCGAATCTTCATTTCCATTGTCAGCAGCCCCTTCTAACAATATCCTCGGTGTTCCTTGGCAATCACCTTCAATATCCAAGCTCCCTTCATTGTTTGAAGAAATGCCATTGTGTTTTCTAAAAGTTCTTTTGCTTCATGTTCCAGACACTGTAGGCTGCCATGCCTCCTGGTTACCTGGCAACGAGTTTGTAAAGGCTGCTGAAGCAACTGAACTACAAATAGGTGTCAACAATTCAACCACCTGAGTTAGCTGGCCAACCAGTTTTCTCAAATCACCAACTTTCTCAGCTCCTGAAGCCATGGTCTCAGAACATGGCTAAAAAAAGCAAAGCACCCCTTGCTTTAAAACTGGTAAATGACACAAATGGGAATAAAGTGCCAAACTGAGATTAACATTGCTTTAAATGCATATATGTGGCTTTAAAAGATTTATTACTGGAGGGACTTGTGGATTTGGAAACCTTTTCATTGTTACATAATGACAAGCCCTGGGTTTTGTCAATATTTGGTATACCTAAGGTACATAAAGATACTTTAGACCCTCCCCTAAAACCTATAGTATCTGCCGAAGGTTCAGTGACTGCCCCTTTAGCCAGATTTTTAGATG